>NW_005356712.1:2330555-2354424 GCF_000412655.1 Myotis brandtii
TTTTTTTTTATTCTGGCATTTATTTACCTTCTATGGCTGTCACTGGAGCTGAGAGCCGGCTTTCTCTCTGAGGCTCGGCTGCTGAAAGCAGGTTTCTGGCCTTTGTTTACCTTCTGTATTTGAAACTTTGTTGCGACTCCAGTTCTGAGATCCCGGTTGACTGAAAACAGGTTACTGGGGTTTTGTTTAGCTTCTATATTTGTTACAATGTTTCAAACTGCAAGCTCAGAGGCCGGCAGCGGCAGGCGGGGAACGTTGGAGTCCTCCGTCACTGATGCAAGGAAGCCTCCCTGTTCGCTTCAAGCTGCCTGGCTGCCGGCCGCCATCTTGGCTGGCAGGTAATTTGCATATCTCCCTGATTAGCCAATGGGAAGGGTAGCGGCCATACGGCTAATTACCATGTTTCTCTTTTATTAGATAGGATACCATACAGTTCACCCTTAGAAAGTGTATAATGCAATAGTTTTAATATATTAAGATACGTGCAACTGGTACCAGAGTCGATTTAAGAATATTTAGATTGCTTCAAAAAGAAACCCTATACCCATTTGCTATCACCTCCTCACCCCCTACCCCTCACCCCTACCCAGTCATAAGCAACCACTAATCTACTTTCTGTCTCTATATATTTGTCTATTCTGGATTTTTTACATGAATGGAATTATATACTGTGTGAACTTTTATGACTGGCTTCTTTCATTCAGCATAATATTTCTAAGGGTTACCCACATTGTAGCAGGGATCAGTATTTTATTCCTTTTTATGGTAGGATATTTCCCTGTGTGGACAGACCATATTTTGTTTACCCATTCATCAGTGATGACATTTGGGTGGCTTTCCCTCTTGCCTATTGTGAATAATGCTGTGCTATAAACATTTGTGGACAAGTTTGTATGCAGACATCTGTTTTCATTTCATCTATATGCCTAGAAGTCACCATGCTTTCTTATCATTTAGAATGTTTATTTCTACTTATTTAAAAAGTGCTTTTATGATTCATTTAGACATCAATTTTTTTTATCACATATCACTCTGGCACATTAAAAAAAAAAAGCAAAACATATTGGCTAAGGCATTCCAGAAATGTCTTCCCTACAAAGTCTAGGTCTTCTAAGTCAGTGTTTAAAACACAGTTGCCAGTATCCATGTTTTCCCATGAGACAGCGTCCTCTGTGCCATTAAGAGTGTCAGAGATACAAGAATTCTTACAAGATGCTCCATGGTCATCTCTAAAAATGGCTCATGGCATCCTGACTGCTGCTGGTCAATGGTGACTCTACACCACTGACTATAAGATTCATCCCAATCTCAGTGTGAAAAAAAAAAAAAGAAAAGTGGATCTCAGAATTCATAAAATAGGCCCTGGGCGGGCAGCTCAGCTGGTTAGAGCCTTGTCCAATATACCACGGTTGTGGGTCCAATCCCCAGTCAGGACATATACAAGAATCAACCAATTAAAGCATAAATAAGTGGAACAACAAGTCAATGTTTCTCTCTGCTCTCTTTCTTGTCTCTCCCTTCCTCTCACTATAAAAAAAAAATCAAAAAAATATTCATGAAGTGAGATCATTTCCTTTCTGCTTGCCTTTATCTCACAGAATAGAGCATAAGTATCTTGAGGACAGAACAAATATCATCCGCCCTGTATTCATTCATGCACTCAGTCACCAAAAATATATGCAGCAGCACCCAGCCCGCATATAATATATCCTTAATAGAATTATATCAAGTGAATGAATAAATGTTGACCCACTTTGGGAATGGAACTCACTCACCTCCTGTCTGGGGGACCACTGTCAATGCATTTCCTCTCTGAGCTGTTTCCCCATCTGTGAGATGGCAGCAGTGCTGAGAATGACAATGAACTTGCAGGAGCAATGCACCTAGGAGAGCATTAGACTACTTAAAGGTGCTTGTGGAATGAAAGAATAACGAAGTGAATGACAAACTAACTACTATTCCAGCTAAAAGGTACTGCTCATTTTTCAGGGTGCCAGACACTGTTCTAAACACTTCACATGTGTGAACTCATTTTTTTAATCCCTCCTTTAACCCTCACAACAACCCCACAAGGTAGGTACTAATATTATCCCCAGTTGACAAGTAAGGAAACTGAGGCACGAGAGGTGAAAGAATAAATGAATACAGGAATGAATGACCGTTGACTTATGTTCAATTCCAAGGCATCCATTTCCAGGGGGGAAACCTGGTAGTCTCTGTCTGTAAACGGGGGAGTAAATCATCTGTACCTCACAGGTGGGTGCCAAGAGGAAGTGAGTCTGTGTGTGTGAAGCACTTGGCTCAGGTGCAAATGAACAAAGAGAAGTCTGACCCATCTGACATGAAAATCCCTTCACTGCTTGGCCAGGTGACCTTGGGCAAGTCCCATCACTTATTTGAACCTCAGCCATCTATAAAATGGATTTGTGAGGACCCCACATGCCCCAGGTGGAGGTGAGGAAACTTGAAACCAGGCCTGCACAGCTCCCAGCTCAGCCAGTGACCGCCTCGGTGGAAGCCTCATCTGACAGGTGGCCCTTTCCCAGCCTCCCTCTCAAGGCGAATCCCACATGTGCTGCAGTGCCAACCCTTCAAGCTGTCAGACAGGATGGGCAGAACCCAGTGGGTGCACTCTGCTTCCCCCAAATGAATAAATCATTACAGGAGAGTGTTATGCGTCCCACCAGCATCCATAAGGACCTGAATTATATATAACAAGCCTGCAAAGGCAATTTATCCCAGGCACGTGCAAGGCATAAAGTGGGGCTTCTCAGGCGCCCAAGACAATTTTCAGATATTGCCACTGTTATCAAAGCGATAAGCCCACCAAAGGAACACCCTGCCCCGAGGGCATGGGGACACCTTAATCGGGTTTATTTATTATCGGAGAAGAGAAATCTGACTCTCCCTCCCAGCTCTGCTACCTGCTCCACCCACCGCCCCCATGTGGCTGATTCTCAGCTCAGGGGCTCTGGGATCTGAGGATGCTGCCAAACCCAGCCACCTTCCTAGGGAACCATCTGCTGAGGAGCTGGGGGTGGGACCAGGTGTGCTCCACATCCCTGGAAGGAGGGAAGGAGGGAGGGATTGCAAGAAGAGAACATGGTATGATCGCAAGAGTTCTAAACCAGAGCTCAGGAGTCCCACCTTTGCCAGTGATTACAGGTGGGGAAACTGAGGCACAGAAAGGTTAAGTAACTATGTGATACAGGGAGAGAGGAGAGGAGCTGACATCTATTAAGTGCTTACTGTGTGTTGGCACTCGAGATACCTGGAAGAGACGTCCCTACATAAGTGAGCGGCCTCTCCATCACATTCCAACACTCGCCCTCCATCGCTGGGCTCAAGCCCAGCCGGCTGCCCCAATAGTGCTCACATGTGCCAGTGCATTCCTAGCTCAGGACTTCCGTACTCTGCTGTTCCTATGCCTGAAACACTGTTCCTCCAGATCTCTGCATTCCTGACTCCCTCACCTCCTGGTCTGTGCTCAAATGTCACCTTCTCAGAGAGGCCTTCCCTGACCATCTTATCCAACTGGCAAGCATGTCCCATGCCATGATGCTCCATCAGCTTGTCACATGTTGGGTTCTCCTGAAGCATACAGAGGTGAAGTGTGGGGTGTAAGGGGAAGCAGGGTGGGGCAAAAGGGGGAAGATAAACTGTAACTCAAGTTTGACAAAGCCTCGTCCAACTCAGGAAAGAGCTCTACAAGCAAGAATTGCCCACAGAATGTCCCGAGCCAGGCTGAATGGGCGGGCCTTAGTACCCCTTTCTCACACAGTCACTGGATGTACGTTACTCTGGGAAGGTGTGAGCTTGGGCAAGGTGACTGCAGCTCAGGCAGACCCTGAAGGAGCCAAGAGGTGGGGGCTGTCCACTGACCACACTCTCCACAGCTGAATCCCAAGTCCTTCCTAACAGGAGATGTGGGCGGCACATCTCCCCCATGTCTACAACACTCCTTATCCTGCTTTAAATTTCCTCCCAGCACTTGCCACCTACGCAGCACTCTGTACATCTATGTATTCATTTATTGTCTTTCCATGCAACTAGGCTGTGAGGTTTCCTAGAATACAGAAAATGACTTCCTTATTCTCATTGCCTAGAACAGTGCTTGGCGTGTGGTAGATACTCAGTAAAATTTGCTCAAAGACCTTTTCAATCTAACTTATTTCACTTGGCATGATACTCTCAAGATCCATCCATGACTCATATGTGGAATACAAATCAGAAAGCAACAAAAGAACAAACAGAATAAACTCATAGACACAGACAACAAAATGGTGGCTACCAGAGGGGAAGGGCGGCCAGGGAAAGATGAAGAGGGTAAAAGGGGTCAAGTATATGGTGACAGAAGGAGACTGGGCTTTGGGTGGTGAGCACACAATGCCATGTACAGATGATGTTACAGAACTGTACCCCTGAAACATATGTAATGTTATTAACCAATATTACCCCAATAAATTTAATTTTTTTATTTGCTCAATGACTGAATAAATGCATGAGTGCCCTCCATTGCTCCCAACTTAATTGGGGAGACTGCCCAGTGAACAGACAATTACATCGCAGCCTGGGGAACACTCTCAAAGGGGCAATGGGTGGTCTCTAACCCAGCCTGGGTGGGGAGTGCCCAAGGAAATCTGTCTGACTCTAAGTCCACTACTATTGCCACTACAGCAGGACAGGAGCAGCAGCACAGCAGCAGCCCTCATTGTACTCAAACGGCCACTCCATCATCTTGATATGTCGTGCACGGTCACCGCACCATTTCATGTTTTTATATATTGCCTCTCCAACCAGGTTATCGCTTCTCTGAGCCCAGGGAGCATGCCCTACATTGCTTTTCTTTATCCCTCTCCATGCAAGTGTGGTGTTTTGTGCACCGCTGACACTCACTGAATAATTACTGAATGTATGAATAGGGCCTCTATGGATGAAGGCAGCATGGCCATGGGTGACCAGGTTTTCTGACCTCCAGTTGGGACACAAGGTCTGCAAAAATAAAAACAGCTATCACTCAGTGAGCACTGGCTCCAGCCAGATATTGTGCCAAGCACTTTGCACACATCACACCTATCAATTCTCATGGCAGCCTTGCAAGGTAGAGGTCTGATATTGTCTCCATTTCACAGAGGAGGAAGCTGAGGCTCAGAGAGGGGAAAACATTTGCCCAAGATCACATAGTCCATATGGAGCAGAGCTGAGAGACAAGCCTGATTTGATTATGCTGACTTTTTGAGGTTAATGTGGCAGAATATTTAATCAGATGGAATCATTAAATCTGGGACATGAGGTTAAATATCTCCACAAGCCTGAAGTCGCCAGGGTTTCTGTATCAGGACGGCAGGGGCAGGAAACATGGCCACTCAGTCCCACTTGTTCTCATCTCAATAATAATTCCAAATGTCTCCTCTGAGCCATCAGTTGTGTCTCCACCAGAAGAAAGAACCAGCTAGCTGTCTCCCAAAACGATTTATGTGACAACATTAAGGCTGGGTGGCTGTGCTCAGACCGCTATAAACATGGGAACCTGGCTTTCTCAACACACTGAGAATAGCATCATCTCTAGGATTAGACTCATATTAGCCACACTTTGAGACCAGTGTATAAACCAGATGAAAATTATTCATTTGCAAAAAGAAATTACTATTTCAGGGACTGGTTCAGAACATCTACACAACTAGTACTTTCTCTCCTGGTAAGAAGACTAGCCTGGGGAAATAAATAATAATCTGGTTTCCTGATGAATAAAATTGGAACAAGGCAAGATCGATGTATTCATTTCATGTTTGGTGGCAGCAGACTGAAAAGGCTTGGAACAAGTATCTCATGGAAGATAGCTCAGAAGGGATCACAACCATCACAAGTTGAGTGGCCACGTAGAAGCTGCAGATCTTTTGCAGCCAAGCCTCGGAAATTACGAAGCATCATTTCTACTTCACTCTTATCTTTCCGGTTGAGCCGGATTCAAGGGGAAGGAAGAGAGACCCTGCCTCTTTCAGCCACCGTCCATTGACCACAGTTATCAATCTGCTTTTATACAACTTGTAGGAGAAAGCATTCCTTAAATCTAGCCTTGCCACTGAAACAAGAAATATTTGAAGATAAGACTCACTCTCCACTGGGACAAGATGCAGTGGCGGCACTGCCAAGGTCGGCATTTGCAAGGCTCTGTCCTCTGGGTTTCTGTCGCAGATCAGGGTGGAGACAACATCTTTAAATATGTCAATATGCCCAGTCACATGACAGACAAGTCTTGCAGGCCTAGGAGCCATCCTACCTCTTCAAGGTGTCTGGCGTTGCTATGCTTTGATCTATAATATATTGACTTCATGGTTTAATTCTCAAAAGGCAATCTTCACTCCCTATGTTTCCCTATAGCTTAAGAAAACATCACTCTAGCACCTTACACCTGGCAGCCATCTGCACCAAGATGCTAATCTGTGCCCTGCCTGCATCACAGGGTTGTTGAGAGAATCAGATGGGATTACAGCTAGAAAAGTATCTTGGAATGGTTAAAAGGGATTATTACTGTCATAATCAAATAAGCAGGTTGTGTCAGTTATAGCTCTTCTGGTAACAAGAGACATACAACGGAATTCACACTAGCATAAGCAGAAGGGAGAACTGCTGGCTGCAAGGCTAAGGGAGTCTTGTACTTTCAGGCACGGCAGGATCCAGTAACTCTAACATCATCAGCAGGACCTATTTTCTCTCCACCTCGTGGTTCTGATCTCCTCCGGGTTGCTTCATTTCTCAACAGGATGATGGCAAACAGCTTCAGATGCACATCCTGCTGGGTTCTCCTTCCTTCACTCTTTAAACAAAAGTCCTTCTCCTGTTATCAGCCCCTGTTGGACAATGGGCCCTCCCTTAATCAACCCTTATGGCCAAGGGCACAGTAATGAGCTGATTGACCAGGGTCTGAGATAAATGATGACCCTACATCTAAGGATAGGATCAGTTCCACCAAATTATATGGATTGAGAAAAACTGGGGCACTGTCACCAGGAGAAGGGTGCATAGCTGCCCACGGTATGTGACATGGTAGAAGTACATAGGGTGAGGACTCTGGAGCATGAGTTACCATCTTGGTCCTGCTGAATTAATCACTCTTGCTCCTGAAGCTTGCATTTGGCCCATAGTGATCTCTATGCTGTGTCCATCTACTGTTATATCAGCATGATATCCAACTACTAAGCCTCATCACATTTCTCGGAGATTCCTGAGAGTGAATCTGATTGGTGCAGCTCATGTCCTTTTTATAAGGTCCAGGCCCTTGGCCAACCTATGGCAAAGCTGTCTTTGGATCATGGGCCACCCCTGGTCCAATAACTATGGCTGGGAAGGAGAGACACTTGGTATAAAACATGGGTGTCTTGGGAGGTACACCATGAATAAGCAGAGAACAGAGACATTGCGAGAGAAGCAGGGAAATGGATTGGTCATGGCAACAAGTCAACGGGGAAGACTTCGCAGCTCCTGAAGAAAAGGAGGGAGGGTCGGTCCTGGCCGCCTGTGTGGCTCAGTCGGTCGAGCGTCGTCCCATGCACCAAGAGGTCACCAGTTCGATTCCTGGTCAGGGCACATGCCCAGGTAGCAGACTCGTGCAGATGGCAGCCAATAAATATCTCCCTCTCCTCTCCCTCTCTCTCCCGCTCTCTCCCTCCCCCTCCCCCTCTCCCTTCCCTCCCCTCCCCTCTTCTCTCTCTCTCTCTCTCTCTCTCTCTCTCTCTCATCAATAAAAATATATTTTAAAAAAGAAAAGGAGGGAGGAACTTCCCTCCCTGGTTGTATTTCCATCCCTGATTGGTAAATCAATCCTGGTGGAAGACATTTAAAGTCAGTCATTTAATACTGAGCCCAATTTTCATAGCAAATCAATGGGGAGAAAAGCAGTTTGAATTGGAACTTCATCTTAGAAAATGAAACTAAAGCTTATCAACATAAAGTTTAGGTTACCATTTCAACTACGCATGAACTCTTAGAACAAAACTGAATTAAGTAGTAAAATGAATTAAGTAGTAAACTTTTTGGTGTAATTTTTCTGACAAAACCTTTCACTTCAGGTTTGGCTTTCATAACCTGATAACAAAAAGGTCATTAAAAATATATTCCAAGGCTCCACTAATTTTTCCTAAGGTCTCTTAAATCTTTTGATATTTTAATGTTTCTTTTGAAGTGCTCACCATGTCATATTTTTGGCATTTTATTTTCTTTAACTGTTAACTCTTTGGGGGATGACATTCCCCAATGTGATGTAACTGGTCTAATAGAGGCATCGGCCCATCACAACAGTCACTGCGACAACCACTGTGCCTGAAGCTTGGGTTCAGGTGAATATTGCTACTGACTGTTCTAAGACCACCAGGTTCTCATGGGTCGTCTGTGATTTTCCTGTTCTTCAAGCATGTTTCAACACCACTTTCATCAACTTCATGGAATTTGATCTCAGGAAAGATTTTCAATCAAACATTTGCAGTCAGATTATGTTGTATAGGCACCAGGGTCAGACAGTGGGTGAGAAACGGATTCTCTCTTTACAGGACTCATTGGTCCATTCAAAATTCAGGGGCTCTTTTCAGAGAGATAGAGTCACAAGGAAGCTGACATGGTAAAAAAATAAAAAGGATTCATGCTAGTATTAAACAGGGAGGGTTGCTTAATAGTTAATATTTTTAATAATTGAAGTTGTATAATTATTGAAAAAATTTGACGATAACTTTGGCTTCTCCATACAACTTCATCACCTCAAGGACTCGGATGATAAATATTTAATAACAAGGACTTCTGGAATTTTGTTTGTGAGCTAGTTGAATGGACTGCCCCTTCTTACAACCAATGCGTCTTGCCCAAGACAAGCAGGGTACATGTGTAAGACCTCCATATGGCTTCAACAAAAATACTGGCCTTACTTGGAAACAATACGATGACCATGTATGGCTCTGATAGCTTCTGAATGTATTTCCCAGGTGAAAACATTCAAATATCAGCTTGTATGGTTCAAACCAGAAATCCTGTTTATAAACATTCAGAGCAGGTTCCTTGTTCAGCTGTAGATGTCACCGCCCTGATTCAGATAAATGTGAAGCTTGCCATGCTAATCATGGGACAGAAAACTTAGTAGATACATGTTTAGAGGGGCAGAAGCAGATGAATTGATGAATTTCTCCATCCTGTCTTCTTGCTAAGACTTTGAGGTTGAACCTTCGAACTTAGAGGTCAGGGCTACGCTGGTTACAGGTCACTGGGGGTCCCCCACCCCCAATTTTGAGGAGTGACAGCAATTTGTTCATATTCTGGGATACTAATTAACTCGAATTGGTCAAAAGCTTGCCTAGAACAGAAACAGTTCTGAAAAGGAACTTGTGAATTCTGCACACTGTGAATTTTTCTTAATTAGCATATTAACATGTTTCAGATATTTGCAATCTTGGGAATAGAAAAGCAAGAGCATCTAAAACTAGCAGTCATTAGCTCTGAAAAGAGCCCAGTGGTAAAAGCTGGTGTTTTGCAGCCAGACAGGTGTGGATGTAAATCTTGGCTCTGCTACTTACTACCTGATCTTGGATAAGTCAATCTGGGTGTGCCTCAGTTTTCTCATCCTATATAATAAAAGGCTAATATGCAAATAGACTGAGTGGTGGAACACCAGAACAACCAAACAACCGAACAACCAGTCGCTATGATGTGAGCTGACCACCAGGGGGCATGTGCAGAACATGGTGGGCATTGGCTGCAGCAGGATGGTGAAGCAGGTGAGCGGGGACGCCAGACCAAGGCGCAGCGCCGGTCGCTGTCATTGGGGCAAGCATCTGGTGGTTACTGAAAATTCTTTGCTCCCACACACCATGGTCCCACCCGGCGCTCGCACCTGCTGCTGGTGCCGGCCCCGCTTACACCCGCTGCCAGCGCCAGAGCCGCTGCTAGCACATGCTGCTGGTGCCTGGCACTGGTCTGGATCACTTGGCGCATCAGGGGTGCTAGTGGTGGTTGCTAGCCCTGAGGGCTTCTCCACCTCCCCCTGCTCCTGAGGGGCGATCGGGGCAGCAGCCGCTGCTCGCACCTGCTGATGGCCCTGCTTGCATCCGCTGCTGGTGCTGGCCCCAATTGCTCCATGGTGCCAGCAGCGGGTACAAGCGGGGCTGGCACAGTCAGTGCATGGGAGCGGTGGCGGCAGTGGGAGCAGGTCTGCCCATAGACAGGGACCCAGGGGTCGCAGCAGGAGGGGCCGGGTGGGGGCGCATAGGATGAACCAAGACCTGCCCCTATGCCTACTGCAGCCTCGCGGCCACAGTTCCTTTCAAGGTGCACAAATTCGTGCAGTGGGCCCCTAGTCTGTAAAATAGTAGTAGCTACTTCATAGGATTGTTGTAGTAAATACAAGAGGCTCTCAAGACCTAATACATAATGAATGTCCAATAATTATTATGAATCTGACCCAGTGGTAGATGATATGTCTTTTTTCCCCTACCAGGCCATTATTCCTTGTGGTCACACCCTTTGGGTTTCCTTTGAGTAACCACTTCTTCTCTACTCATAGTTGTGTGGTAGGCAGCTAGACAGACATGAGCAGAGCAAGGACAATGGGCCAGGTACAGAAGGTCACCAGGGTGGAAAGCCCCAGGTGCCTAGCAAGGGAGAAAACAAGGACCTCGCCCCCAGGGTGACCTTTCCTCCCCTATCACATAGCTGGTTATGTAGTTTAAACCCCTGACCTTTGATATTGCTGATCATTCAGTTTGGACCCTCCCCTGACCTTTCCTCCCATCACATAGCTAGTCTGTGTGTGTGTCTGTGTTCTAGTTTCCTCTTTTTATGAGGATGCCGTCACACTGGACTAGTGTCCACCAATATAACCCCATTTAACCTTAATTACCCTTTAAAGACCCTATCTCCAAATACAGTCACATTCTGAGGCGCTAGGGTTATTAGGTCTTCAACATATGAGTTTGAGGGAGACACAATTCAGTCCATAATAACTTATGACCCAGATTTAGCCAAAACATTCATCTTCCCCCAGTCAAAGTGATTAATTCAATCCTAGACTTTTTTTAAAAAACTTAAGTACATAGAATGTTTTCATCTACAAGACTGTGTGTTGCAAAGATAATGTAGGATGGAGCTTCTGGGGTCAACATGTGGAAAAGCCAGTAGAGAAGAAAACATAGCAGAGAGGTGGAAAGGGAGAGATTGAGTACTGGTGTCACCAGCTGAGTCCCTTGATCCAGCTGAGCCTAAAGCTCACATCGACAGTTCACTCATATACTCCACTAAACGTTCCTTTTGTGGCTTGAGCCAGTTTGAACTGATAGCTGTCACTTGCAACCAAAGAAGTCTTGACTAGTGTAGCCTCTACTTAATTAGTAAGGAGCTTGTAGGTCCCAGAGAAGTAGAAAGAAATGGAGAGGACTGAGGAACAGGACTGGCAAGTGAAAGGAATGTTTACCAAACAAATTAGGTGGGTAATCATGAGCATATATTACAGGAATCAGGGTGGGTTTAAGAACAGATGTGTATTCCCTAGCTTAGCCTAATATAAGAAAGTTTGACTCTTCAGAGTAGTTAAGTAAGGCAGGGAGCTCTTCACTGAACCATGGGTGTCTCAGAGGCAGCAATGGTGTCTTGTTCAGATGCAATGTATCCCCAGTGCCAAGCATGAAATGGGCACTCAAAAAATATCGGTGGACTTAAATGGGCTTACTAAGAAATCTTTTGCATTTTATGATTCAACACAGACATCCTCAAAATAATGAATTTGCCACAGCATTATATTTGCAAGTTCCCAGTACACTCACTGTTAAAGAATTACACTGATAATCATACAGTGGCCGAGTATTAATTTTAATGAGATTTAGTAACTCAGAGAGGAAAATGTCACCATTAGCAGACCTATAACTGCCTCTTTCCTTACCTGTAAAATGCATTATAATTCTCTGTTGCAATCTAGAACTGCTTTTCTTGGGATCTATTACAGCCCTTTCAGGAGGGGTCTGGAAGGGAAAAGGGAAGGCTGTCTGTTCACGACAGTGGATAACAGCATAGAGTGGGAAGAGCCTGGCCTTGCTCTCCTTGGATTATTGCACCACTGGAGGAGAGCCTTGAACTTGGGTTTCTATCAAGCTGCTGGTAACCTGCCCATCCTCCCCTCTGGAGAGAGATTACTCCTTAATGTCTCTGGTACATGGGGAAGGTGTCTATAGATTGTAAGCAAATAACCTCCAAGAAGAGATGGGATCTTTATTATTCTGGAATATCTCTAAGAAGAGAGAGGTTTTCTATCTTTAGTTTGCTATTCAATTGTCCCTGAACAAAACTTGTCAGTGCCCTTTCCTGGGAAGGCCCAGACCATATAGAACTCGAGAAATCTAAGGAGAATTTTCTCCCAACAGAAATGTGTTTAGACAATGATGCCACAGGATGGAAGGAACCTGGATCCCTGAGTCACCAGATGAAGGAAACCCTTTGCCGACCCACATAACACATTACATAAACTGTTATGGTGCTCAGCCATTGAGATATGAGGTCTTGTCTATCATGGCAGCATGCGTTAATTATCCTGACTAATAAAGATGACTTTAAAGTACATCAAACAAATTATGCCTGTATTAGAAATCAGAGAGCTAGCCAATATAAACTAAATTCAAAATGATAAGAATGGGGGTGGGATTTGGGAGAGGGTAGAAGACTATGAAGAGGTCATACTTTACTAGTGACAGAGTAAAAGGAAACAGAATATGAGAGACAAGCCACAGCTGTCCAGGAACACATCCCCCAGTCTCAGCACGTCCAAGTGTCATCAGCCCACCTCGCCCATGAACTCAAATCCACACTGGACTCAAAGCCGTGAATGACTTTCACACCAGTTTGGAGATTTTCAGATCATCTTAAGCTCAATTACAGCTAAACCAATAATATACCCCAAATATCATTATTGGGAAATCACCAAGCAGGCCTGCTAATTGTATTTGCAGCTTCTTCATTATATTAGTAAAGTCATAAGTGCAGCTTGCTCTTCCCAGGGGATAACCATTCACAAGGCCAATTTCCTTGGATGCAGCTTTCATATCACAGCAGTTTGGAACTAATGTGTCTCAGGAAATAAACTGTCAGATCAATAACATTTGCAACCAGAGAATATTTGGAGCAAATAGCAAAGTACAGCCTGCAACAGAGACCAACATGATCCTTACCTGACCCTTGGAAGCTGTCGTAACTGGGAAACTTCGGGATTTCCCAAGGGGTCAATTTGGAGATACTGTTCGCATTACCTGGCAAGACACAAAGAAGCCTCACTGCATTATTTTGTGACTCCTTCCTGGGAAGCTCAACATATCATCACTAATCTGAAGAAAAAAAAAAAGCAAATAACATTTATTAAGCTTCTTCTGGGTTCCAGGCTTGATGCCTTGAGCAGTGCATGCAGAAATAAGCAGTCTTTATGGAAGTCCATAAAGTTCAAATTTGGGATCTGAAACTTCCTAAGGCAAGTTTTGTCACTTCTCCGAGTCTCAATTTCCAAATCTGTACAATGGAAATAATAATACCTACTTTCCAGGGGTGTTTTGATGACTGAAGAGAAAGTATGTAAAGTGCCTAGTTTAGTACATGGTACATAGTAGGTGCTCAAAAATAACAGCTGTTGCTATGACTTTAACCACATCTTTTTAATTAAAGTTAAAAAATGTTCACAAAACAAATCAATGTTTCCCCTCAACTGGGCCATTTAAGGCAAAAAAGTTTATACACCAATTTAAGTTGACCCACATAATCCTTCCACCCAAAGAGAAAAGGCATGTCATTTCGTTTTTCATCAGAAAGAGACTGTCAGCTTCTCTATATTTTCCTTCTTTTTTTTCTTCAGGACAAGCTCTTGATGTAACCTAGCATTCTATAAGTATTAGATAAAGACCTAAAAGTTAATAAGGAAAGAAGAAAGATACAAAAATATAGCAGAGTAAGAAGTAATTATCAATTCATAGAACTGCGGTTACTTTTGCACCACTTAGGCCTGGGATTGAATTGAATGAGCACTTAGAAACTGTGTGACTCTGGGAAAATAACATAATTTCTCTAAGCTATTGCTTACTCTCTGTGAAATGGCAACACCATCTGCCTCAAAGAGGTAATGTGAAAACTAAATAAAATGATAAACAGTAAAATCTTAATGAATTTTAGTACTCATTCCCCTCTCTTCATCTCCCATCATTATTAGGCTTAAATTAATGCAGAAAATGCGTATTGGGCACTGTGATGGATACTGGTGATATAGTGGTAAATAAGACCGACCAGGCCACTGTCTTCACAGTCCAGTCCACACTCTGGAGGGGAACAGATAAATTACTCACCCAATTCTACAAATCAATGGAAGAGTACACTTGTGAGAAGTACTAGGAAGAATTAATGAGAGTTTGCTAAGAGGTCCTGGCTGAGGTGTTAAGAAAGGCCTTCATGCCCATTCTGGGTTGTAAGCATATTTCCCAATGGTGAAATACGTAAAGTGCCTAGTTTAATGCAAGAGGCCAGATCATGCTGGGCCTTACAGGGTGAGCTACAGGGCCAGAGCACTGCACAAATACAGGAAACACCAAATTCACTGAACATACAGCCACATTGCAGGACCAGCAGCCCTGGTAGACAATATGCAGAAAATAGAAACCACAAGGGACCCAAATAAAACACAAAGTGTAAAGAGAAAGCATTTGGAAGAAAAAATAAATTATGAAACTTCCAAGGGCATCTGTGGTGTAGTAACTGAGGCAGACCAATGTTGCCACCAAGCAGAACTAGAAACGCTGGATTAAAACACACAAAAACTCAAAGTGTATGCTGCACTCATGACTTTACTAATATAATGAAGAAGCTGCAAATACAATTAGCAGGCCTGCGTGGTGACTTTCCAGTAATGATGTTTGGAGTCTATTTGAAAGCATTAGGGAGCAGCCAGGACCTGAGATACAAAAATTCTGGAAAGAAGAGTTCAGTGAGGAGAGCCTACCATTGTGCACATTGCTTTTTCCCTCAGGGCACAGATAACTGCTAACCATCAAGAGGGGTGAGAAGCACAGAAGCAGAGCAGAGAGCAGCTGCGAAAAGGCTGGGAGGCCATCAGAGTGGTAGGAAAACTCATAAAGGTGGAAGACCAAAATTAGCATCTTATGAGGTCAAAAGGGCTACGAGTTGAGGGTCCAAAATATCTCCCCAAAAAACAGGAGGTAATGAGAAGTGATCCAAAAACACTGCACCATTTTTCCCCTTATTTATGCTGTATAAGGCAAGTGGCTTAGAATTGAAGCCAAAAACACTGTTGAAAATTGAGTAGTTTTTGATGTTCTCCTAATACTAGGGCACAAAACTGGATGGAGTTCAGAGCCACCAATTCCTAGGAGATGCTTGGCAAACAGCTCTGGTTCTAATCTGATTCCAAGGAGTAGGGGTGAATGAGAGGCAGACAGAGCATTACAAAAATCGTAATCCAACCGTGGTCAACTTGGTCCCTGAGTGGACAGAGGTGATCTGCCTCTACACATTATTGTCAGCCAGAGGACAAGGAGACTGCTCCCCCTCCCCCCAAAGAAGATATATCATTTAGAACACTATAATTTTTACACAATGTCTGACATTCCATCAAAATTTACCAGGCATACTAAAAGCCTACCCAAAGAAAAAAATTAGCTTAAAAAAAACCTGTTTAATATAATTAAGAAAATAGATTTTTTCAACAGAGAACTTAAATCTACAAAACACAGAACCAGACAGAAATATTAGAACCTAAAAACAAACAAACAAACAAAAACCTGAAATGTAGAATGTTTACCAGTAGATCAGACACAACTTTTTTTTAAAAAAAGTATTGGTGAAACAAGAGATAAGTCAGTAGGAAATATCCAGACTGAAACTAGAGATAAATGACATGGAAAATCAGAATAGAAAATAAGAAGCCTAAGAGATACCGTACAGTGAAAAAGTTCTAATATATGTATAAATTGGAGGCCCAGAATTAAAGACTACAGAGCGCATAGAAAAAGCAATATTTGGAGAAATCACAACCAAGAAATGTTTGAAACTGAGTAAAAACATCAAGACAGAGGTTGAAGAAGTTTTGAGAACCTCAAGTCGGATAAATACAAAGAAAACCATAGCTAGGTACATCATAGTTAATGAAACCTGAAAACAAATGAAATAGAAAAGCTTCTAAGGGATTATGTCTTCCATTTTTACCATGCGCAATAGAAGTTTGCAGTAATATTTGTAATTTTAAAAAAGAAATAAAAAACTTTTAAAAGCACACAGAGAAAAAGAAAGAAAAAAAACACCACTAACTTCCTAAAAGCAACTATATGAGAGTTGATATCTCAATAGACCTGATGGAAGCACACAAAAAAAAATGAAAGAAATGCTATCCAAGTTCGAATTCTGTACAGACTGAATACAGTGGTGGGGGTAAAGTAGGTTTACAGTTGTAATACAAATAAATAACAAAAATTAATAATACAAGAATAAACTCTCTTTCAAGTACTCACAACTGTAGACCTACTTTTGCCCACCCTTGTATATCCTTCAAAGATGAAATAAAATAGGTATTTTCAAACAAATTGAAACTGAATTTGTTACTAGCAGTTCCAACTAAACAAATACTAACAGGGGTTCTTTAGGCAAAAAGAAAAAGTACAGATAAAATGGAGGAAAGATTGAAGAACAACAGAAAAGGCCTGTCAGTAAATCTAAATGAATATTGAAAACAATAGCAATAATTTCTTATGGGATTTTAAGTATATGCAGATTTAAATGAATGATAAAAACACAAAAGGCAGAAGAAAGATAAATTCAGTGTAACAGGCTCTGGATTGTCTGGAAAGTGGTCAGAATATTGATATATATCAGACTCAAGTAAACAAAGAGGCTATGTTTTCATATTGGGCAATTACTAAAAGAAGGTGGAACTGAAAGGTTAATAAAAGAAAAAGTAGTTTAATTTTAAAATTGATTGGCTCAAATTAAGGCAAGAAAAAAGGAAAAATGTGGGGCATATAGAAAAAATTGTAATACTATAGATATAAAACCAAACATATCAGTTATTACATTACATGTAAATAGATTAAACATGCCAATTAATAGACCTAGCTTATCAGACTACAGTAGAATAAAACAATTACATGCTGCTTATGAGATATACCCATAATATGAAGACCTAAAAAAGCAGAAGTAAAAGGATGAAGGAAAAAAAACAACACCACCACTAACCAAAAGAAAAGCAGTATAGTTACACTAATTTCAAGCCAAGTAAACTTGAAGGCAAGATGCAAAACTAGATATAAAAAGGAAAATTTCAATACAAAGGTTAATCCATCAGGAAATAACAATTTTATGTTCATATATACATAATAGCATACTTTCAAAATGTACAAATCAAGAAACTAAAAAAAGTAGCCAAATCCAAAATAATATTTTAACAACCACTTTCAGTAGCTAAAAAAAACAAGCAGACACAAAAGTAGTAAGTGCATAAAGACCTACACAACACAATGAATCTGACTTTTTTGACATGAGACCATTAAACAATAGATTGAACACAGCTAAAAAAAATACAAAGGATTAGTGAAACAGGAGATGAGTCCATAGAAACTGCCCAGTGCATCCAAAGACATCACAATACACATGCTTTCAAGTGCCCATGGAACATTTACCTAAACCCGTGGTCGGCAAACTGCGGCTCGCAAGCCACATGCGGCTCTTTGGCCCCTTGAGTGTGGCTCTTCCTAAGCCTTAGGAGTACCCTAATTAAGTTAATAACAATATACCTACCTATATAGTTTAAATTTAAAAAATTTGGCTCTCAAAAGAAATTTCAATTGTTGTACTGTTGATATTTGGCTCTGTTGACTAATGAGTTTGCCGACCACTGACCTAAACCAATGAAACACGAAGTCAAAATAAATTGATTTATTTATTTTTAATATATATTTTATTGATTTTTTACAGAGAGGAAGGGAGAGAGATAGAGAGTTAGAAATATCGATGAGAGAGAAACATCGACCAGCTGCCTCCTGCACACTCCCCACTGGGGATGTGCCCACAACCAAGGTACATGCCCTTGACCAGAATCGAACCTGGGACCCTTGAGTCCGCAGGCCGACGATCTATCCACTGAGCCAAACTGGTTAGGGCAGTCAAAACAAATTTAAACAAATTCAAGAACTAATATCACTTTAGTATGCATATTCCAACTACAGTGCAATTATGCTAGAAACCAATAATAAGATAACTAAATATTTTTTAAAACTTACTTGGAAATAAAGGAGAAATCACAAGGGAAATTGGGAATATTTTGAACTGAATGATAGTAAAAATAAGACATATCAAAAAGTCTGGTAAATAGGTAAAGCTCTGATTAGACAAACTTACAGCTTAAAATGGATGAATCAGAAAAGAGATGATGGAACTCAATAATACAAATATCCATTTCAAAAAGTTAGAAAAAGAACAACAAATCAAACTCAAAATGTATAAGGGAGAAAATAATAAAGATAAAAACAAAAATCAATGGAATAGAAAGAAAACTTGCAATAAAGAAAATCAAGAAAGCCCTAAATTGGTTCTTTGAAAAGGCTAATAAAATTGATAAGTGCCAAGCAAGATCTTACAGGCATTCTAAAGATGCTAACAGAATTTTATAACAACTTTATGCCAATAGAATTTGACAATTTAGATAAAATATACAAACTAGAAAAATACACCTTACCAAAACTGGAACAAATAAGACATCTGAATACATCCATATCTATTAAAGAAATAGAATCTGTAATTAATATTCCCACAAAGAAATCTCCAGGCCCGGATTATCTTCACTGGTGTATCCTTCCAAGCACTTAAAAAAGGAATAATACTGAGCTTCCACAACCTCTACTAGGAAATATGAAAAGATGAAACACTTCTCAATTCATTTTTTCAGGTCAGCATAACCTTGATACAAACATCCACATACCGAAAACTTACAAGAAAATTACTGCCCGATCTCGCTCATAGACCCAGATGCCAAACTCCTAAGAAAAATAGTATCAAATCAAATGCAGTAATACATAAAAAGGGTATTCTATCATGGACAAGTTTAGTTTATTCCAAGAGTACAAATTTGGTTTCACATCTGAAAAGAAAACACTATAATTCTCCACATTAGTGGAATAAAGGACCAAAAAGAAGTAAAAAAAAAGCATAGAATCATCTGAATAGATGGAGAAAATCATTTTAAAAAGTCAAATACCCATTTATAGTTTAATTTTAACAAACTAAAATATTTTGATAAACGGTAGCTAAAATAAAATTAGAGCCAATGTCATACGTAATGAATGGTGAAATATTGGAGGTGGGAAATGAGTTAAGGATAACTATTTTCACATTTACCCAACATATCATAAGTCCAGCCGTTCAGCCTGTGCCCTCTAACTTCCTTCTTCACCCATTGGCGGGCCACTCCCACAGGTCAGCTGTGGCCTACACACTCCTGTACACATGCCAAAATAGCTTAATTTTTTTTTCTTCAGGAAAATAAACAGTAGGGTTTACCAAGCATGAGGTCCTGAGATTTTTGAGAATGACCATCTTACTAGGGACATACCTTCAGGTCATTAGTACCTAGCTGAATATAAGATATAAAAATTTCTACAAATATTTGAACAAAACAGGACAAGAGTAACTGATTTCGTCAAATTCGGTTACGGGCAGAATAAGGTGGTGAGAATTATTAAGGTACATATGCTCATTTCACAGCTCCAAAGAAAAGCCACAAGCAGATAATTTTTAGCAGCTAGATAGTAATTATGGGTGAACTCACCTATGTCCTCCACCAAGGACATACAATTTTTCTGAGCAAGAACAAAGCTTAAACTCCTGCCTTCCGTTCCCTGGATGTAGGGCAGAGGGCTGAGGAGTCCCGAGCTTGCACGCTACACTGAGACGCAGAAGGCGCGCAGTGCAGATGGCGTGGCCTGGTAGCCAAACGGCACAATTCCCGGAGACCTTCTATTCATTTAAAATACTTGGATGTCATCTGGCTTCGAGCAGATGCAGCATTCCTCGTGGTACCCTAGGGCCCAGTGGTGTCCCATCGGCCTGCTCTGTAAGCATGTGAACTATTAAACGTGCACAGAAAATCAACAAACTGTCGCCCAAATTAGAGTCCAGTACCGGCTGTGCACTGGGCCACTTCCTGTTCAGCCGCTGGCTGCTAACGCTTTCCAACAAGGTCTGGGAAAGGTCAGGAGTACTCACGGATGCACCAGCCTTTTAGAGTTACCGCCAGAGATTGCCCCAAACCCACCGGGCCTGAGAGAAGCTACGCTGCCTTCACCGCCAACCAGGGGTGGGGGCGGGGGGAGGGGGGGCGCCTTGCTGCTGGGAGCCCACTTTGTTCACCAGCGCCACGTGCCCGGCGGGCGGAACATGGCCTCCTGCTCGTAGGGTTGAATGTGGCGCCCACAGCGTCCAGCCTGAGCAGGCCCTGCTTCGCGAACGCCTGGACCTGGGCCTCGGTCCTCACCAGTCCCTCGTAGAGGTTCCTCAGGTGAGGGCTGTCCTCGGGGAACACACTGGGCTGCCCCCTCCAGGACTGCGCCTCTCCCAAGTCCTTGCAGAGCCCTGGGGCCGTGTAAGTGTGCCTCCGCCGCCCATGCCTGGGCGCTCTGCCCGGTGCTCAGTGTCTGCCGAGCTCGCCTATGTTTTCTCTTCTAACTTGACCTTCTCCAGGAGCGGCTTCTCTGCAGAGGGGGTGTCTGTCTTCTGGTCAGTCTGACCAGCGTCCTCTTTCTGGCCACTGTTCTTCTGTTTTGCACCACAGCCGAGGAGCGGGCCTGAGAGACGACGCCAAAGCCGGGGGGCTGCTCACACCCACCTCCGGAGCAGAGCTGCCAGGACTGCCACCTGCGCCGGCACTGCGCACATACTGCGCAGGCGCGCGGAGGCCACTGGCCCGCCCCCTCAGGGACCACTTAATTCTTTTTTTTAGATCCTCACCTGAGGATACTTTTTTATTGATTTTCAGAAAGAGAGAGAGAGGAAGGGGGAGAGAGATGTGACAAAGAAACATTGATCGATTGCCTCCCGTACGTGGCCCAATGGTGCATCAAACCTGCAACCTGTGCCCTGACTGGATATCAAATCCCCAACCTTTTAGTGGATGGGATGACTCCAACCAACTGAGCCACCTGGCCAGGGCAATAGCTTAATTCTTTTAAAAGGGTAATACCAAGTCTTGTTAAGGACTTAGACCAGTGGTCGGCAAACTCATTAGTCAACAGAGCCAAATATCAACAGTACAACAATTGAAATTTCTTTTGAGAGCCAAATTTTTTAAACTTAAACTATATAGGTAGGTACATTGTTATTAACTTAATTAGAGTACTCCTAAGGCTTAGGAAGAGCCACACTGAAGGGGCCAAAGAGCCGCAGGTGGCTCGTGAGCCGCAGTTTGCCCACCACAGACTTAGACCAACTGGAACTCCCATATACTGCTAGTGCAATGAAAATGGATACAAACACTGTGAAAAAGTGTTTGGTATCAACTACTAACACAAACACACACATACTCTATCACCCAACAACTCCATTCCTCCAAATAGCCCCGAACTGGAAACAATCCAAATGTCCATCATCAGTAGCATGGATAAATACCTTGTGATATATTTTAGCATGGAATACTAGAGCAATACAAAAGAATAAACTACAGTACATAAATACAATTTATGCCCAGTCAGTGTGTCGGTGTTTGAGCATGGACCCAGGAGGCCAGAAGGTCACAGTTCGATTCCCAGTCCGAGCACATGCCCGGGTTATGGGCTTGATCCCCAGTCGGGGACATGTAGGAGGCAGCTGATCAATGATTCTCATCATTGATGTTTCCATCTCTCTCCCTTCCCCTCTGAAATCAATAAAAATATATTTTTATTTACAAAATAAAATTTATAAAATTTACAAACATAATATTGGACAAAAGAAGCCAGGTAAAAAGAATAAATTTTAAATGAGTTCATTTCTATAAAGTTCAAAAACAGAATGAATTAGCTTATGGAAATAGAAGTCAGGTTACCTGGAAGAAAGCACAAAGGACATCTAGGGCCCTGGCAAGGTTCTAGTTCTTAATCTGGGAGGTGATTTTCATGGCTGTGCTCATGAATTCATCAGTCTGTATATGAGTGCACTTCCTCTTTGTATGTTACCCTTCGATTAAAAGTTTACTTTAACAAAAAGAATGAACTCTTACCATTTGCAACAGCATAGATGGACTTAGAGGGTATTACGCTCAGTGAAATCAGTCAGTCAAAGAAAAATATTATATGATTTCACTTATGTGTGGAATCTAAAGAACAAAATAAGCAAAATTAAAACAGACTCAGAGAGAACTAGTGGTTGTCAGAGGGGAGAGGGGATTATGGGGCACTGCGTAAAAGAGGTGAAGGGACTAAGAAGCACAAACTGGTAGTTACAAAATAGTCATCATAGGAAATACAGTCAATAGTATTGTGATAACTATGAATGGTGCCAGTTGGGGTACTGGAACTATCAAGGGGAACACTATCCTATATAATAAAAGTCTAATATGCAAATCAACCAAACGGTAGAATGACCAATGGAACGATCGGTCACTATGATGTGCACTGACCACCAGGGGGCAGACGCTTAACGCAGGAGCTGCCCCCAGCCCGCAGGCCCCAGGCCAGCCAAGGTGGGTGCCAGCGGGGGCCCCCTGATCGCCCTACTGGTCACCCCACAGATCAGCCCTGATCACTGGCCAGGCCTAGGGACCCTACCCATGCACGAATTTTGTGCACCGGGCCTCTAGTGTAAAGTATATGATCGTCTAACCACTAGGCTATATACACAAAACCAATACAAAATAAATAAAAATAAAATAATTAACAAATTTTAAAAGTTTACTTTAAAAAAAAAGCAGATGGATAAACAATCTGTGGCAGATCTATGAAATTGACTACTACACAGCCATATAAAGGGATGAACTATTATTACATGCAACCACTTGGATGAATCTAAAAGGCATTATGCTGAGTGAAATAAGCCTGTCTCAAAAGTTACATACTACATGATTCTGTTTATATGATATTCTAAAAAACAAAACAAAACAAAACAAAAAAACACCCAAAACTATAGGATAAATAGATGAGTGGTAGCCATGGGGTTAGTGTGGGTTCACAAGTTGGCCCCCATATGCAGAGGGCAAGGAGAGACCAAAGAAAGAGGCAGACCAGTCCTGATTGGGAGGTGGCAGGTTTAATAAGCAAGGGAACCTCCCTATGAGGCTGCCTAGGGTGACTATAAGACCAACACAATAGAGAGAGAAACACTGATGTGAGAGAGACACATCAATTGGTTGCCTCCTACATATGCCTCAACAGGGGGCCAGGGGTTGAGCATGCAACTGAGGTATGTGCCCTTGACTGGAATTGAACCTGGGACTCTTCAGTCCGCTGGCTGACATGCTAACCACTGAGCAACCCGGCTAGGGCTATTGTTTGTTTCTAAGACATTTATCTTAGATCTGAATATCTTTTAAGGAGTTTAAAATACTTAAAATTCTCAAAAGCATTAAAAGACACTTAAAATACTATGGGCTTAAATTGTTCTCATATTGAATTATTACAAGTTGAATAAAGAATGGAGTGGTAATCCCGGCAACATGGCTCAGTGGTTGAGTGTCAACCTATGAAACAGGAGGTCATGGTTTCAGGGCATATTACCTGGGTTACGGGCTTGGTCCACAGTGTGGGGTGTGTAGGAGGCAGCCAATCAATGATTCTCTCTCATCATTGATGTTTCTCTCTCTCTCCCTCTCCCTTCCTCTCTGAAATCAATATATATA
>NW_005356712.1:2354463-2358908 GCF_000412655.1 Myotis brandtii
TTAAAGATCAATACAATCCTTCTTGCTTTTCCTTAAACCCACCAAGATCATTTCCATCTCAGGGCTTTACACTTGCTATTGCCTATGCTTGAAATACTGTTCCTCCAAATCTACACACGACTTGCTTCTCATCATTCAGGTCGTCATGGACAGAGGGACTTGGCCTCGTTTTTGTTGTTGTTGTTAATCCTTACCCAAGAATATTTTTCCATTGATTTTTTTTTTAGAGAGTGGAAGGGAGGGGGAGCGACAGAGAGAAACATCAATGAGAGAGACACATCGATTGATTGTCTCCTGCATGCGCCCCTACAAGGGCATGGGATCGAGTCTGCAAGGGAGGTGTGTGCCCTTGACCAGAATCGAACCTGTGACCCTTCAGTCCATGGGCCAACGCTCTATATCCACTGAGCCAAACTGGCTAGGGCTCATTTTTTAATGCGTCCCCATCATCTGGAATAGTGCCAGGCATGTGGCAGGAGCTGAGAAAGGATTGAATGAATGAGGGAATTTATATTTGAATAGCATGATACCAAATGACTCAGGCGCACATTTGGCTGGATGTGTGTGATAAAATTCCTGTTCTCTCACCACTTCCCAGATGAGATGAAAATAAAACCCTCCAAATAAATAATAACCAGTCACCGTTCTTCCCTGTGGTGTGCTGAAGCTATTTCCTCACATCAGCTTCAGTTCATTTTACAAGGAGAGAAAAAGCACAGCCCAACTTCTGCAGGTTAATTCAAAGCTCCAATATTGGCTGACAAATGATGGATGCTACATAACAGCCCTTGTCTGTCTTGTGTCTTTGGCACCAAGCTCAATAAATACTGGAGGAAGGGAGGAAGGGAGGAAAACCAATCACCGGGTCAGAAAGCCTTGGTTTTCACTGCTTGTAAAGTCCCCTCCTTGGCCCTGACTGTTCCATGCCAACCCTCAGTACTTCCAGATGCCTTTTAAGATCCCCGCACTACCCTAAACCCAGAGGAACACCAGAGAAGATAAAGCTAGGATCCTCAAGGGACGTACAAGTTGGATCCCGTGTAAACCAGACGTTAGAACCAAAATTCAAATCCCAACACAGTCTAATCCTCATCCAAGCACAGTCATCTCTCCCCTGTGGATGATCTCTTGCTAGTTTTTGGGCCTTGGGCAAATTACCCCACTTTTTAAGCCTCAATTTGTTCACCTATACAAGGTAGGGGGGGGGGACGTATTAATCCCTGCCTCAAAGGGTCATTGTAAGAATTAAATGCATTCTCACACATCAATGTGCTATTAACATTAATAATATTTTTATGAATTTCCTCCCCCTAATAACCCAAGGCTCTGTTTCCACATCTTTAAGGTGAGGAAGGGGCAGGGGTTGTTTGTGGATATTTTTATGAGGATTAATAAGTAATTCTCAATCTTTGCTGAATCTTAGAATCACCTGGGGAGGTGTGCTTGTGGCTTTTTAAAAATGATTTTAGAGAAAGGAAGGGAAAGAGAAAGAGAAACATCGACCATCTCCTGCATGAGCCCTCATTGGGGATCAAACCCACAACCCAGGCATGTGCCCTGACCAGGAATCAAACAGACAACCCAGGTACATGCCCTGAGCAGGAATCGAACCAGTGACTCCCTGGTTTATGGGAGGATGCTCCAAGTAACTGAGCCATACCAGCCAGGGCACCTGGAAAGGCTTGAAAGCTCCTGCCTCAAGGCTGTCCCTTATAACCTCTGAGGGTGGGGAACAGACATCAGTATTTTTCAGCTCCCTGTGATTCCCACATTCAGCCAAACCTGAGAACCAATAAATTAAATGAAATCACATTTGTAGGTGTTCAACAAATGTCCCTTCCTTCTACCCCTCAAATGACTCTGGGAGCATGAGTCCCTTGTATGATTATATAAACAGAAATGGCAAAGCTTTTGGAAATCAAGTAAGATATAACTGTACAGACCATGACAGCTTATACAAGTCAAATGCAAATCAATAGCTGGTTATGCAAATGATCTTGTGGCCCTTCTCGCCTTTTTATAAGCCCCAATAAGGCCCCAGGAAGACTTTAGTGGAAATACCTGCCTTAAATGATAGATACAAAGAGAGAAAGTTACTGTCTCAACAGCAGATGTTCCCAAAACAAGGCAGCTCACCTGAGTATGAGAAAAGTGGAGATTCGGCAAAGAGGAAAAGGGGCTTGTTTCAGCTCTAATCAAGGAGTAGATGATCTTTATCTAAAATTTAATTATCTTAAACCTAGGCACTACCTCTTGCTGTTCCAAGAAACACATTTAAAAGGCCCAGTGCAGGGAAGCAGTAAATTAATATCAATAGCATGAGGTGTTTTTTACCTTGCTTTTGATCGGTGGCTTAGGAGGCAGTTTATAAATATTAGTTAATTAAGCCACCCAACAGCTTTGCAAGGAATATATTATCTCCATCCTTCAGATGGATGAAACCACCCTTATTGGAAGACAATGCTAATCCATTATCCCAGGCCCAGCCTTGGCAATTCTCGCAGATGAATTGATGCCTTTGTTGGGGAGGCAGGACTCACTTGCTCTCTGCATTTATTTATTCCTGTAGTCATTCATTCATCAGGCACTTCGGAGGGCCAACTATGGGCTCTGGGCTTGGTGTGGAAATGCTGGCCTTTGAAACGGAGATTGTGCCTGGCACACTGTAAGTGCTCACTGCACGTCGATTTTAAAATGAAATGAACATAGATGAGTGAGACACAATATGCTAAACTCACATTGCCTGTGAGGAGGGCGGGAGGGAACCCTGCTTCTGGCCTCACTCCCCTCCCTTAATAATAATAACTTCAAGTTCCTCTGAGTCAGGGCCTATTATGCTAGGTGTTTTAGACACATTAACTCATTTAATCCTAAGAACACCTTAAGAGTCTGGGAGTAGATGAGTTTTATCTATTCTCATTGGAGAAAGGAGGAAACTAAGACTTAAAGAGGTATTGATGTAACACACTAGAGAACAGTGATTTCAGAACGTGGACTCTGGCCCTGGCCAGGTGGTTGGTGCATCATCCTGTACAGCAAAAGGTCGTGGGACTCCCAGCTCTGCCCCTCACCAGGCTCATGATATGGGGCAAGTTTCTTAACCCTCAATATTCTCATCTGTAAGATGACCCACTCTAAGAGGGTCGTTTGAGGAATAAATCAGATCATGTGGGGCTGGCACTCAGAGCAGTACCTGGCACACACCGAGTGCAAAATAAATGTCATATACTGTCACTACAGCATCTACCCAAGGCCATGCCAGCTCGGAAAACCAACATTCAAACCCAGGTCTGCTGAATACTGTGATCTCCCCACCACAGCTCACAACTTGGCTGCTTCTCTTCTCAGCAGATGATCCCACATCACAGGATCATCCATAAAAATCCCATCTTCAACAAATAGCTCCTCAAGTCTCACACCTTATCCCTTAGCAATGCCCCTTCTGCTGTTCCCATTTCCTCTAACCCAGTACTTATCACCATGATGGTCTAGACATCAGCACCATTTTCCCCTAAGTGCATGAGGTATACAAAATCCGCCAAGTAGCCCCCCGCCCCCCAGTACCCAACAACTCACAGCACCTATGAAAACATGGATCTGGATTTTAAACTCAATCCCTGTACGTGTTTGCTGAAGGTTAATTATAGCACCTATTTCTCAAGGTTGCTTCAAGGAGTGTATGCAATAAATCATGAACAGGGCTTGGCACGGTGCTGGGCACAGAGTAAGCACTTGATGAATATGAATTTGTAGTGCCAGTTCTCAACTAGTTGTTCTAAACCAGGGGTAACTTTTCCCCCTAGGGAGGGTTGCCAGATTTGGTGTGGGGGGTGTGGAGGGAAACAGGATGCCTAGTATAAACAATAAATAATTTTTAATATAAGTATATCTCATGAAATATTTAAAATATACGTATACTAAAAACTTATCTGAAATTCATATTTAACTGGGGCACTGTATTACCTTGCAACCCTATCCTCAGGAGACATTTGGCTATGCCTGGAGACATTTCTGGCTGCTACAACTAATGGGAGGTGCTACTGGCATCTAGTGGGTAGATTAAACATCCTTCACGGCATAAAAAAGCCCCTCATAGTAAAGAATTATCTAACCCCAAATGTGAATAGTGCTGAGGTTGAGAAATAAGCAATATAATCATAACTAGCGGCCCAGTGCATGAAATACATGCACAGGGGGAGGAGGGTGTCCCTCAGCCCGGCCTGCACCCTCTCCAATCTGGGACCCCTTGGGGGATATCTGACTGCCAGTTTAGGCCTGATCCCACTAAACCAGCAGTCGGACATCCCTCTTGCAATCAGGGACCGCTGGCTCCTAACTGCTCACCTGCCTGCCTGCCTAATTGCCCCTAACCACTCTGCCTGCCAGCCTGCTTGCCCCCAACTGCCTCCCCACCAGCCTTCTCGCCCTCAACTGCCCCCCCCTGT
>NW_005356712.1:2359031-2434357 GCF_000412655.1 Myotis brandtii
TCAACTGCCCTCCCCTCCTGGCCTGATCGCCCCTAACCGCCTCTGCCTCGGCCCCCCCACCATGGCTTTGTCCGGAAGGATGTCCGGAAGGTCTCCCGGTCTAATTAGCACATTACCCTTTTTTTTATTTTATTGATTTTTTACAGAGAGGAAGGGAGAGAGATAGAGAGCCAGAAACATCGATGAGAGAGAAACATCAATCAGCTGCCTCCTGCACATCTCCCACTGGGGATGTGCCCGCAACCCAGGCACATGCCCTTGACCAGAATCGAACCCGGGACCCTTCAGTCCGCAGGCCGACGCTCTATCCACTGAGCCAAACCGGTTTCGGCCACATTACCCTTTTATTAGTGTAGATAATATTGAGGGGAAAGGGTTCCATGGACAGGGTTCCATGGACAAGATTTTATACCCTATAGTAGGTTAAATTTTGTTCCCCCCAAAAAAGAGATGTCCAAGTCTTAACCCCATTCCTGTGAATGTGGACTTACTTGGAAACAGGGTCTATGCAGAAGGAATTAAGGATCTCCAGATGCAATCATCCTGGATTTGGGGTGGGCCTACATCCAATGACTGGTATCCTTACACGAGAAAGGAGAGGAGATTTGAGACACAGAGGAAAGGTCATGTGAAGACAGGCAGTTACTGGAGGAATGAAGCCCCACACCAAAGGAATGCCAATGGTGGGCAGCAGACACTAAGAGAGGGGCCTGGAGCAGATTCTCCCTCAGAGCCTCCAGGGAGAGCACTTCCATTTCAGACTTAGGGGCTGCAGAACTGTGTGAGAATAAACGTCTGTGGTCTTAAGCCACCAAGTTTTTAGTAATTTGTTATGGCAGCCGCTAGGAGATTAGCACAACCCCTACAAATTTCAACCCAAGAACCTCCTCCTTTCTTTAAAAATTTTTAATTATTACAAAGTAGCTCAAGCCTATAAAAAAGGGATAGAGACTAATATAATGAGCACCATGGACTCATCACCCACCCATCTTAGAAAATGAAGCTTTACATATACATACTAATGAGGCCACCCTCTCCCCAAAGAGGCAACCACTCCTGAATTTGGTGTTAATCGTTCCCTTATGAGTTTTTATACCTTTACTACATATGAACTCCTAAATAACAAATAGACGTATTTGCCTGTTTCTAAACTGTATACGAATGGTGTCCTATAACATGTATTCTTCAGCTTATGTTTTTACTTAATGTTGTGTTTCAGATACATGCTGACTCATACAGTTCAAATTCATTTATTTCCGCTGTTCCACTGTGTGCATAGCTCATCACAAATGTACTGATACATCCTCCTGTGGATAGACCTTTCGGGTTGTTGTTTCTTTAGCTTTATTTGGCTTTTTCCAATTTTTTTGTTATTACAAACAATGCATCAGTGAGCCTTCCTGTTTCCTGGTCCGTGGGTATAAGAATTTCTCTAGGGTTCTGTTTTTCAAAGCATGGCTTGAGACCCACTGGTGAATAATGAAATCATTTCAGTGGCTTTGTGATCAACACTCCTTTTTCCTTTTTTCCTCCCAAAAGAGAAGAGAAACTATTAGAGTGCATCACAGAGCAAGGGTAAGTATTGCTTCATAAAACTTTGGCTTCAATTATAGATAAGTGTATAGTGGGTTTCAATCTAGAATGTATTTCTTCCTGGCAGTCAGAGCCAAAAGGAACTTTAGGAAGCAGTTCCCGTGGGCCCGTGTCTGAGCAGCAGCAGACCTGGGCGCTGGCGTAAATGCACGCTCTCAGGCTCCGTGCAGGAGCCACTGAGCCCAAATCTGCATTTTCATAAGCCCCCCAGGTTCATCTGCCCACTGAGGTCTGAGAAGCGGTCCTCCAGGGTTATACCAGCCAGTGGGATTGCTGGGTAATAGAATGTCACCGTGTTTACTTAGCTTTACTAGATATTGCAAAAATGCTACCCAGTGTTGACACCAAGCAAGCAGCTCCTTTAAAGAGCTGCTTTTCATGTTAGAGTTCATGCTAAAATTTCATTTGATCAAAGAATTCTGCAGCTACAAACCTAAAAATAAATATTTTTTAATCATAGTCCTTCTTTGCTGCTTTCCTACAACTTCCTCATTCTCCATCCCTTCCTGGCTTTCTCTGAGGAGGAGGGAAACGCAGCATAAACAAGGCCCCTGTCTGGGAGAGCAAGGCTTCACCCAGAGACAGAGCAAGGGACAGCTGTGATCACACCTTGTCCTGGAGAGAGCAGCTCCGGAGAACATAGCAGGCCCCCCTGGCAGCACCTGGCTTTCCTGGGGCTAAAGGAAGTACCACAGCCCTCTCCAGGGAAGCTGACAGCGTTCCCTAGCTAGAGAGCCCCACTCCCAGATCCAAAGTTTAATTTGAGTTTTTCACTCTAGTAACCAAAGCATTTCTGAGGCATTGCTTTTAATGAGGCCCTGGCACTGCATGCACTGCCATTTCCTTGGGCCTCCCCTCTCTGCCCTGGTGCGCACTTCCTGTTCCTGAGGTTTTGGTACCTGCCTCACTACCCTGTGTCCACTTCCAAATGCAGAGTCGCTGTAATAATATACCTCGGCCGCCACTTACTGAGAGTCTACACAGGCCTTGAGCTGTGCTGTGGACTGTCTCTCTCTCTCTCTCTCTCTCTCTCTCTCTCTCTCTCTCACACACACACACACACACACACACACACACACACACACACCAGATAGACACTATTATCCCCATTTTCTGGATGAGATCATCATTCCAAGATGCGCGTTGTCACGCTGATAAAATGGGAGTGGGTCCTGGAGTCAATGGCATCTCATGTGACCAGAGAGCAGTTGTGACGTAATAGACACCCACTGCAGATGGGTGAACTTGGCTGTTTTCCTCATGGTCTGAGCGAGCAGACAACTGCCCCTTCCCAACACTGCAGTCGGCAGGTCACATCAGGACCACACGAGCAAGGACCATGAGTCCTCATCGTTGGTAGAGAACCTTCGTTTGATACTTTCTGGTAAGACTAAGAAAGCACCAGCATGATGTTGTTGTTCTTGCGTGGAGCTTAATTATGAGTGGACAGTCTGTTTGGATGTTTGAGTAGCCAAAGGGATGGACAGTGCTAGATAGTGTCCCTGGTCTCTAAGTTTCATGCTTGGCCTGGCATGGCCCTGACTATCTTTTCTTTTCATCTTGATGGGGAAAAAATGGGCAAATTCTTAGATATTTTTGTAAAATAAGTAAAACTATGCCTTATGGTCCACCAAAAAAACCCCACACAAAATACTTACCAAACCTACAAGGGTGAGACAGGCATGCTGCTATGGACATCCCATTAAAAAGCAGGGAAGTGGCAGGCACTCAATGTTCCATAGCAATTCTGAAACCCAACTGGGCATATGCTGCCAGTGCCTTGATTAGGGTTCAATCCAACTAGCTGGGATACATCCAGCCAGGATCATGGGGTTCCACTGGGGCTCCCCAAAATCTCTGTCCCCCAACCTGCCCAAGGCAGCAAGTTCCACGGGATGCCTATCAGTGAGGTCACCTTCCTACCCAAGCATCTTTTATTGGTAACTTTGATTTTTCCCTCTCATTCCTGAGATTTTTAACACATTTTCCCCCAAATCCACCTTGTGATTTTTTTCAGTTGCATTGTGGAAGTCCAGACACATCCCTAGTGTTTGGTTAGCAGTAGCAAGGAGCAGAAGGCAGGAAGTCATCAAGAGCGTCATTCACTGCTACACTAGGAGAATAACAGGAAGGTTCCGTTTAACCAGAGTTTACCCCAGCTGTGGGCAAACTACGGCCCGCGGGCCGGATCCAGCCCGTTTGAAATGAATAAAACTAAAAAAAAAAAAGACCGTACCCTTTTATGTAATGATGTTTACTTTGAATTTATATTAGTTCACACAAACACTCCATCCATGCTTTTGTTCCGGCCCTCCGGTCCAGTTTAAGAACCCATTGTGGCCCTAGAGTCAAAAAGTTTGCCCACCCCTGGTTTACCCAGTACTTACTATGGGCCAGACATCAGATAAAGAAACAGTGTATAACACAATGTCTAGCACATAATTGGTATTCAAATATCCTTATTAAAGTAATGAATGAATGAAGTCTGTCCAAGCCCTCAGGAGAAAATGGACTCAATACAGATATCACTGCAGTGCACAGAGGAGGGGCCACCTCACTCGGCCTAAAGGAACAGTCACCATGCGCAGAAGGAACAGCAGATGCAGAAGCATCTTCATGTCTAATTATCTACCCCATGAAGTAGGCAGAGAGCATGCCATTCTACACTGTACATAGACGAGGAAACTGGATTCAGAGTTACATTTCTAGACCAAGGTCATATATTCAACAACTGGCAGCCCAGAGGTAGAATTCATGCTTCCTGACCTAATCCATGGCTCATTCCCAATAAATGAATCAATATTTATTGATAGAGACAATGCCACAGCCCTTCAGAGACTCCAGAAACGGTGCCACCTCTTCTCTCATCAAAGCAGCCCTGGGGTGGTGGTCAAGGGCTCAGACCCTAGAATCATACTAGTTTCTAATCACCACCTTGCTACTTGCTAGATGTATGGTCTTGAGATCATTATTTTATCTGTCTGAAGCTGTTTTTTAAATCTACACTGTGAGCATAACACAAACCGCACGTGGACCTCTCATCTTTTATCTCTCCTTGCCAGGACTCGGTCCCCTCTCCTGGCTAGAATATGTAGATTTTTCCTTTGTAGAACCACCATGCACCAATTCTCAGCCCAGGTGTTTTAGATGAAGCTAATCACACCCCCCAGCTCCAAATGTGGGCACATGACCAACGCCTGGCCAATCAGAGTATTCCACCCCTGGCATAGTGATTGGTACAGAAATTAACATAAGAGCCAAGCTGGTCCAATGAAACACCATTATAGTATGAACCACTGAGAAGGCTAGTGAGCTGGTTACTGGCACCTAGTTGACTGCTGGAGGCCAAATTGTCATCACTGAAGGGTGGGGAACAGAGGAGCTGCCGGACTGCCTGAGAGTGAAGCCAACAAGAAAGAAAGCACAGCAGAAAGATGAAGAGAGACCAGTGACATTAGCTAAATGCCTGGACCAGCTGTGCTTAATTCCCCTCGACTTTGTCATCTCATGAGCTAAAAAAGTCTTTTTCTCCTCCAGCCAGTCTGACTGGGGTTCCTATTACTTGTAACCACAAAAGTCCTAGTATGCCAGTTCCTGTGAATATTGGATGTGATGACATGAGATAATGCTCATGGGGCACTTAGCACAGAACCTGGCACATAGCAAGTGCCCAATAAATGACTCTTATTTTAGCATCCCTGGCCTGAACTACCTCATCACCCTCAAAGTAATTAGAGCAGTGGCCATGACCCTGAGGACAACGCTGCTGACTTGGCCTGGCACATGCACTTACTTCTCCCTCACTGCCTCTCAGCTCCCTCTGCAGAAAGCCCCGACGCCAGATGGCTTGGGAAAACGGTGACAGATGAAAGCCGGTGTGGTGAAGGGGTAGGTGCTCCTGATGGATAGAGAGGCCATTGGAGGGTGAGAGGTGGGTAGGGAGGAGGCAGTTAGAGACTAAATGAGCTCAAGGGACTTCTGAACCTCTAGACCTGCAGCTGCTGGAGAGTCCGGCTTGGCATGAGCAGGTACCCAGCACTCCCTTGGCCCCGTGACCTCATGCCAGCCTCATCCATCTAGTGGAGGACTGGGGCGACCCTTCTGGCTTCTCTGCTGCCTGTGCCCTTGGCTGAATCACCTCCTCACTTGTTTCTGCAGAGTGAGGTCTCAGCATGTTGCTGAGGACTGTAAGGGACACTGTGACAATGGCCACTGTCAGCGGTAGTGAGTGTGGCAGAAAAACAGGGGCTGCTTCTTGGTTTCTCCTCCTCAACCCTGACCATCTCACCACCCCATCTTCTCACTGGTGCCTGTTCTTTCCCTTTTCCTTACTCCTTTATTCCTCCTTCATTTCTTCTGTTCCAAAAAGCTGTGATTTCCCCCCAAAATAGTGGGCATCAGATCCCTTTGTATCCCTTTTTACACCCCTGAGCTTCTGTGTGCTTTGCTGCCAAAGCCTCACACCTATGACCTTCTTCAGAGCACTGTCCTTGAACTCCTGTTGCTGTCCTCTGTTTGGAGACCCAGAAGTCCTTGGGAATTCATACGCCCAGGGAAGTCCCTGCCAATGACTGGTTCATGGGTACAAATGCCCAGTCCCTGTGCCTACAGGTAAGACACACTCTGAGGTATGACTTACACTGCAGAGCCCCCCACAGGAGCAGGCTACGGCTGGGACTGCACCCGAATCACACTCTGATTGGGCTTCCTCCCTTTCCTTACCTGCTTCCCCCACTCCCTTACAAGCTTCTCCCATAAGCACTTTCTAATAAGTTACTTACATACAGATTCTCATTTCTAGACTGCTCCTGGGAAAACCAGCCTAAACACACCTGTGCAGCATCCATTTCCCTTTTCTAGTAAAAGAACCTAGATTTTTCTTTGAAGAAATGGCCCTCTCCCACTCAGAGTCCCCATGGTGTGTTTAAAGCTGATGCTCCTACCCGCCCCCCCCAGCATGAGGGAGGGACATGCCCCAAACATGGATAATCAGTGATGGGGACATGACCCAAGCTGGTCCAATGGGACTCAGAGTCATAGGTTTTGCTGTAACTACAGGAAAAAAGCCTTGTCCCACTGGGTTTGTGGGCAGTATATAAGTCTTGAGCTACTGGGGGCCTCTTGCCACCAGAAGGAGAGGGCCTTCCTGAGAGCAGCGCCAACACGAATGAAAGCAGAGCTAGGAGTTTGAAGAGGGACCAGATCATGGCATCATAAGAGCACCTGGATCCAGCTCTACCTGAAGACCTAACCCCTGGGTTTTAAGGTCAGTATTTGATACTGCAGAATCTCAGTCAGCACCTCTCTGCATTAGTAATAATGTCCGTTTGCTGGCACCACTAGGTGCCAAGCACTGTACTAAATACTTTCTAAATATCACTTCTGATCATCACAAGAGCACTGCAGACATTATCATTTCCCATTTGAAGAAGCAAAAACCGAGGTCCAGAGAGGTGAATCAACTGTCCCCATGTTACACAGCTGTCATGTGGCAGAGCTGGGACTTGGATCCAGCTCCCACAGTCTCTCTACCAAGGAAGTGCTCGATCAACACTTTTTAACATTCATCAATTCAACTTTCCAACCTCCCCCAAACAGCCAATGTGTGGGACATGGCTATAGTAAGTTTTGACCTAAGAGTGGAGGTCACCATCATCATAGAACTGTGCCAGCAACACTGAACTGGGCACAGCCTTCTGCCCCAAAAAACATCTCTCCACACACTCCTCACAGGACCCACATGTCTGTCCTGGAGGTTGACCCATTCTTTGACTCTCAAATATTTTTTGCTCCCCACAGCACCCCTATAAAATAGGAATCATTATTATTCCTGTTTGTCAGATGAGGACGCTGAGGCTGAGGGAGGTGAAGTCACTTGTTACAGATCACACAAGGGCTTTAGTCGAAATCAAGGCCCTGATGAAAAGAGACTCAGTGGAACTGTGTCTTTATCCATTCATGTTCACAGATAAAGGAGCAGTGAAGTGCTTGCTGAATGCATGAATGTATGTATGTATGTATGTATGTATGAATGAATGAATGAATGAGTGAATGAGTAATGGGGATGAAAAAAAAAGCAGACAAGTCGTTTCCTATTTTCAAGATTCTTTTAGAAGGTAGGAAATGGTCATAATGATCAGAAGTAATCCTTCTATAGTTTCTTCACATGAAGCTCGAAGGAAAAGGACAGGGGGCTGGCTTAGTCTGGGAACCAAGAGAACTAAGATCTGATGTGCCTTTATCTCCCCAATATCCCATTTAACGCTACAATGGAGAAACCAAGGGTAAGTCTGGGGTCAAATACATAGTCTATCAATTATTAGCTGCATGACCTTGAACAAGTCACTTGGCCTCTCTGAGCCATTTTTTCTCATCCATGAAAAAGGAAAATTCACAAATGCACCTCCCAGGTTAATAAAATAAGATTCACATAGTAGGCATTCATTAAACACTAGCCCCTTTAGCAGTTCTCTTTACTCTCTCATGACTCAATCCCCCACATTTAAGATGGAGATGCTATAACCCTTTCAGTTTGAAGAGAAATGAGTAGCTGCTGAAATCCTTTCACATAAACGCCATCACCTGCCTTCACGGGAACTGGAGGCTTAAATGGGACATTGCATATGAAATGCTTTGAGGGCCTCAGAAGAAAAGGGGTGAAAAAATCCAGAGGGTTATTATTAGACAGGGAAACGAGACAGCAAGAGCCCACACACGCCTCTCTTATAATCAAACTGACATTGAGGTTTACAGTGCATTGAACACTGCGTTCCAGTCTGGAGAGCTAAAAATGGAAGCCTGTGAAAGCAGCCACTGGGTTAAAAAGGAAGCAGGCCTGGCCTGCTCCCGCAGGCCAGAGAGCAGAAAGGAGGCCAGGCCATTGCCATCTGAGCTGAGGCGGCAGCGGCAGGCCCTGTGCAGACTGGGACACACACCCTACCTGCTGCAGACCTCCAAATAGGCCTGAGACCCCAGAACCTCGCAGGACTCTGGGACACAGCCAAGCCAGCGATATAGCTTATCCTTGGCAAGATGCTCGCTGTCCTGGACCTCAGGTTTCCCATCTTTGAAGTGGAGATATTATGAGGGTTGTTATGAGGACTAAATTAGTTAATACATGAAAGCACCTCCCAGAGTCCCTGGTGTACAGTAAGCCTGCAACAGCTGTTAGCTTATGTGATTGTAGGCCTTGTTTATCCTACCTCTTAGCTTTCACTTACGGTGTGTTCCCCAACTGGATCAGCCCCTCCTGCCAATCTCACTTATTTCCTCAAAATTAAACCCTGTCTATCCTATATGCCTATGTCCAAATTCCACTTTCTGGTAAAACCACACATGTTCTGGAAGATTCGGTCATTATTTGAGCACCTGCAATATGCCAGGAGCTGTCCTAGGTGCTGAGCCTACAGCCATGAACAAAATAGACGAAAGTCCCTGCCCTTGTGAATTTCCACTTTAATGTATAGTTATAGTATAGTTTTTCTAGTTCTATTAATATAACTACATAACATATTTAAGCATGTCTTTGTACCTCTTAAAATCAGCTCATAGGACATGAGAATGTTTCAAATATGCAAATTTTCCTGCAAAACAGCCTGCAGAACTACTCCAGGGCAGGGAGGTCCCCATCCCTCTCCCCTGGAGCACTCAGCTGGTCACTTTTCTGGAGGAAAAAAAAATATTCTAGCTGCCTTGAACTGAGAAACCAGGCAACCCCTGTCTCCCATTTCTCTCCCCACTTCTCCCAGGAACACCAGATTATGTTAAAATAATCCCTGTACAAGCCTGCCTCTCTGCCTGCATGCCCCCATCATTCAGCACCTCAGATGACATTTCAGGTGCCTGATGAGCCCTGTCCAGATCTCTCCCCAGAGCCTGGCCATGCCTGGCACAAGTGTGTGTCCTCCGATGGAGCAGGCCTTGGGGAACTGAAGGCAGATGTTCTAAATGAACAGCACCCGACTGCCAGTAATCATCTTGGCCTTTTCTAGCCCATAGACCCTAGAGCCCGCAGGGAAAGGAGTCCGCAGTGAGACTTAGCCCCTGCAGGAGGGGAGGCTGGGAAGTCCACGGTCTGATGATGAATGCAAACAGTATCAGAGCCAATGAACTGTGAGGGGACATTTTTCATCCTCCACACAACATGACAGACGCTATGCAATCGCCTGGCCATCAGATCAGGTTTCCCATCCACAACGGTGGCCGCTGACCATGGAAAAATCATTGCCCTTCCTGAACCTCACTCCCTGTTCTGTGAAATGGAGACCGAAAAACCCCTCCTGGCCTTACTGGTTGCCCCGAGAGGACATGAAATAACAATTCAGAAAGTATTTTGTAATCACTGTTTATTGTGTAACCAATACTCTGCCTGTGGCTGCAGGGCCTAGAACCTGGAATCGCGAGAATAGTGGGAAGGACATGGGTGGGAGAACTGAATAGTGTGCCTCAGTGTCTTCATCGGCAGCATGGGTTTGCCAGAACTTTCCTCGGAGATTTGTTGTGAAATAATTGCATGAGGGACCCGGTAAGGTGGCCAGCCATCCTGGTTTGTCCGCGTCAGACCTAAGGGGGTTCTCAGGATGGAAAATCCCCAACACGCCAGGATGGGCTGGTCACTCCTGGGTTCAGTGAGTCGGTGCCGTGTCTGGCAAATGCACAGTCTGGCATCTAGTAGGATCCAATAAGCATCAGTCAGCTCAGTGAGGAAGGCTGATGACCGAACCCATGACCTCAGAATCTAGATGCTCCCAGATGATTCTAATGTGCAGCTGAAGCTGAGAGCTACGCCTGGAGGGGGTAAAATCCCCCTACACAGCCATTCTCAATCCTGCCTACGGGTCAAAATCACCCGGGGTGCTTTTTAAAACTCCCCATGCGGGGACCTCACCTCCACCCCCAGACTAATGGAATCGGAAGCCCTGGTGTGGGCCTGGCATTACTTTAGGAGTGCCTGCAGGAACCTCAGGTGTAGGCAGGGATGAGGATCCCTGCTCTAAAACAAAGCAGACCCTGCCCAGGGGAGAGAGTCCTGGCACTCCTGCTGGGTGACTTTCAGGAGCCAGTCTTTGAACAAGGCTGCTATGAGGATTAAAGGAAAGAAGGAGTCACAGGACAAGAAGCTCAGTTAGGGGTAGGCTTATTATTATTATTCATTTAATCAGCATAACAAGATGGTTAAGAGCCCAGCCTTCCTAAGGGTGTGGATTTGAGAAAGCCACTCACCTCTCAGTGCCTCATTGTCCTCATCTGTAAAATAGGACATTCATGTCTGCTTCATGGGGTTGTTTGGGAATTAAAGGAGTGAAGGTAGGTAGCAGTGAATAAGAGTCGAATAATTTCCTCATTTGCAAAATGGGTTCGTGAACGGGTTCAACCCATTCTGCAGATGAGGGCATTGAAGCTTAAACAGCTGGCCCAAGTTCACCACGTTAGTAAGCACTGGGGCCAGCAGCTGTCACCTCTCACCACGTTCCACACCCTGACGGCATGCCTTCCCGCTCCCTGGTCCTGTCTCTATCCCCTGGGCTCTTCCTACCTTTCTCATGATTTCAGTTCCCAGCCCTGCAGCCACAGGCAGACATGCAACACTAATCACTGAAATGAGTTCTGAGTCAAAGACACAAACAGAAAACAGGGACCCTGCATCCAGGAGCGTTTTCCGGGCGAGAGTCTCGGAGCCTGACAATCTTGCCACCTTCCTCTTCTCCGTGGAGAATACAGACCCTGTGGGAACCTCTTGACAGCACATGCCAGGCCTGGTCCAGGCTTCACGCATATTCCTCACTTCATCTCCACAGCACCCCCGTGGTGCAGGTTCCGCTATTTCCCCCATTTCGCAGATGAGAACACTGAGACAGAGAATTAAGAAACTTGTTCAAGGAACCCAGGAGGTCTGGCTGCACAGCCCTGCTTGTAACCTTTCCCCGCCTCCAAAGGCAGCCAAAGATCAGTCCGCATGGACAGGGAGACAAGGATGCTAGTCAAAAAGACACTAATGGGCTTGTCTGTGGTTTTGTTTTGCTTTACTGTTTGTTTATTTTATTTTTATTTGGTTTTGTTTTGCTTTTACTAGTTCCATAAAGAAAGCCTGGTGCCAAGAATAAAAGGGATAAGAAGCAGTTTTCAACACAACATAAAAAAGAGGCTCCCAACATCAGAATTGCCCTTAAAAAGAGATTGCTGTAGCCATTAAAAAGCATGTTGAAATTATTAAGAATGGTTAGCCCTTGTGGGGTGGGGGAGTAGCCCCATAGAGCAAGTGTAAAACTTATAAATGCCCTAACTTCTGGGAAGATTATATAATCCAATTTCTTAATTGATTTTAGAGAGAGAGGAAGGAGGAGAGAGAGAGAGAAACATCGATGTGAGAGAGACATCAATTGATTGTACGAGCCCCGACCAGGTATCGAACCCACAACCTAGGTATGTGCCCTGATTGAGAATCAAACCCACGACCTTCAGGTGCGGGGAATGATGCTCCAGCCAATTGAGCCACACCAGCCAGGGCTCTCTGATTGCATTTTAAAAAATATTCCACTACATTAAAACATTCCTGAAAAGCTTTGATCCAGCCAAATGCTCTCAATTTAATGATGAACTGCGGTTCTGGGAGACTCAGTGACTTATCAGAGAGGCAGAGGAAGGTCAGCCTGGAAGAGGGAGCTCTTCTTCTTATGCCCTGGCAGTCACCGAGCTCTGAGCTGAACTGGTCAATCACTGAGCCATCACCCAGAGCGAGTAGCACACAGTGGTAAAGAGCATCAACTTCAGAGTTCGAGTCTTGCCCAGACACTTGCTGTGCAGTGTGTTTCTAAACCTGTTGTGAGGGTGAATTAAGGGAGATAATGCACAGAAAGCACTTAACACAGCATGTGCTCAACCATTAGGCTGTCACCGTTGGCTAACGAGTATTGATATTTCTCTACACTTCTTACCTCTCACGCTACACTGTAAGTGCTTGGAGAGCAGACCCTGAGGTGATCTATCTCTGAGACAGCTGGGTGCCTCACTCCCCATCCTCCCACCTCCTATTCATCCCTCAGGGCTCAGCTGAAATAACCCTTAGCTAGGGAAGCCACCCCAGACCACCTAGAAAGTCTCCTGTTTTACATTCTTCCCAGATTCTCTTTTGCAGCCTTTATCCCAATTGTTAAATAATTGCTTATGCAATAATTTGTTTGATCCCTGCCTTCTCCTATAATGCAAACTACAATACAAGTTCTCTAAGGGCAGGTAAGCATACCAAACATTCCATGTGCTCCCTCCACATTTCTCAGCCTCCTTTGCAGCTAACTGGGGCCATGTGGCTAATTCTGGCTCAGGGGCAGAGGTACAGAAGTGATATAGGTCACTTTGAGACTGAAGCAGAGAAAAGCTGGTACAGTAATTCTCCAGTTATCCATTCCCCTCCTGCAGTGATTGGCAATGTTCCATTAGCCTGGATCCCTGAGTATGGAAGAACAACCTCTGTTGATCCACACTGGATGTGTAGTATAAATAAGAAAAGAAAAAAAATGTTGCTAAGCATCTGGGATTTCAAAGTTAACTTGTTACTGCAGCATAACCTAGCCTATCCTGACTAATACACCACCATATTCCCAGGACTCATATAATGTCAGACACATAGAAAGTGCTCCATAAATACTTATTGAGTGAATGAATGAGTGAATCTCTGGTAGAAGTCACAATACATGATATTTCCTAAGTCAGTGAAAAAGGACAGCTCTCCACCATCAAAAAATACTAGACCACTAGTTAGTTCCAAAAGTGAAATACATTATCCCTGGCACCCCCGGACAGAAGCGAGAATGCAAGCTTTTTGACCTTGAAGTTGCTGGGCTCTGAGTCATTGTCGTGTTTTGCAGGTCACAGAAACACTCTGTAAGGCTGAGGACGATTAGGTGCTCAACAAAGTGATAAAATCCACTACAACCAGAGCCATTAGTCACAGGGCATTATTCAGAAATTGTTGCAATTTATAATATTTATGAATTGATCTGCAGGAACCTATAAACATTGCTCATCAATATAACTAATTGGCATTTATGAGTTTGTTTGGTTGGCTGATACATTCAGGCTGGTGTCGACATGGTCTTGAAGAATAAAGGAATCCATGCATGCTGGGGCCTCTGGCTGGGTGCTGGCATTCTGACAATTCCACTGTATCGGACAAGAAATGGAGTGAAAGTAGTATATTTAAGGAGTGGAGCAAACACCAGTATAGAATTGAGGAAGATACAGCAAGTAATGAGTGTGCCAATGGTTTTCTTTTTAGGGCGACTCTGTAAACACCAAAAGAGTTGAGATAAACGTTTTCTTTAATGCTTCAAAGGGTTGCCAGTCTAGGGCAGAGATTCCCCCCCCCACCCTCATAAAAGACAAACATAAGCAAAAAGGGCATGTTTATTATAAGAATGGCGGGGGGGGGGGGGGGGGCTAATGAAACAGAAAGAGTAGGAAATAGCTGGACCAGGAATAATCTCTGTCTGTCTCTGTCTCCCTCTCCTGCTGACCAGTTTTCTCTCTTTCCCTGGTCTTCATGGAAGAAAAACAGCCACCCACCATCTTCTCTATGTTACAATTTCAGGCACTAGAGACTCACTTTTCTTTCTCTAGTCTCAGTCCAGCATCCCAGGAAAGCATTCTAATGGATGCAGCCTGGGTCTGGAATGTATATCTGGACCAATCATCTAAGGCCAAAGGCTGTAATAACAACCGCTCTCTTGGTGCCCTTGTGACTAGAGTACTGAATTGAGATTTGGAGGGGGGGGGGCGGGTTGGAGGGGAGGGGGAAGTACTCAGAAGAAAAGAGGAATTTCCCAAACATAAATATTTGTCAAATGAATGATCCTTACAATCCCTTTAACTTTTGGAAATCTTAAGATCTAGGCTTTAGATGAAGTGCTTTTGGTTAAAACAGTTAATAGAGTGATTTTGAACAACGACACTATGTTGGGCCAAGGGCTGGCATCACTCTTTAGCTTGTGTGCAGCGTGGCAACATGTTGTGTCCAATGGGGTCTGGCAGAGGACTTTGGTTTGGGGACAAAACAGGCCTCTGTGCTCCTCATCACTAACCTTTCATCTCAAGACGTGGCCCCCCAACCCACTCTCAGAGAAGACAGTGACCCCACAGGACACCCCCAGGAGCCTACAGATGACGCCCGGTGCCAGCTCAACCAAAATGCATTTCTCCGGATCACAGAGATGGTCCTGGCTCACTCTCACTTGAGCTGCAGATGGCAAATGGAATGTTCAACCCCGCCCCTTGCTCCCTGGCCCGGCTGCTTCCACGTTCCTTGACAGTAATGCTCGTTCAGACGCCGGCATTGGAGCCAACCCTCGCTAGGCACAGCAGGGTGGGCAAGGCAGAAGGAGCGCTGGCGAGGTCGGAAATGGGGGCCATTTGTTTTATGCTGGCCCCAGAAGCCTGCAAAGCAATGTGACGAGTGGGCAGCGAGACCGCAGCAGATGACAGAGCTTTATCAGGTAAAGGGTGGCGGGTGGGGGACATGGGAAAATTACAGCCCCACTTGCCAAGACTCAGAGACACCTGCGTCTAATTTAGCAGAAGGAAGGTATTATGGAAAAGGGCTGCCGCCTCCCCCAGATGCACTCACACTGCTCTGCCTCCTAAACCTCTCCAGCTTGCTCTGCATCCCCGCCCACCTGCTCTAAGCCACCTCATCTCCTGCCTGAACTGAGACTGCTCCCAAATTCTCTCTCTCTCTCTGTATTGCTCTTTGACCACAACAGTTCATGCTCTCCCCCCCACCCCCCGCCCCAATGACCACAGAGATCTTTCTAAGTTTCGGGTCTGACTGTGCCTCCCTTCAGTTCCCCGAAGGATGGAGGCCGTAATCGTTCACCTCGGCTCCTAAGGGCCTTCACAAGCTGGTCCTGCCGCCCTAAGTCCAGCAGCCTTTCCAACACCACTCAGCGGCTTGCTGTGAAACCCGTCCTAGAAGTTTGTTTTTTATTATTGTTCTACGTGCATTTTTTTCCACCTCAGCATCAGCCAAGAACTGGAGGGGAGGGTAAGAAAGGGGGTTGGGAAGACAGGGGAGGCTTGGAAACAACAAGGGCATGATCTTAAGAAAAACTGTGATTTGAATTGAGTAAAAATTGGTCTCCTGTTATCACTGTAGCCACTCCACTTGCAATTCAGGACCTGATGCCCCTGTATCAGGCCAAACACAGCCACTGTTTTCTGATCAAATCTCCTTCCCAGGAAGACACCATTAAAAAATTCTCTGTAACCAATCAGGCAATTTAAACTCCTCTAAAGAACCCATGTCACTGTGTGAGTTCACAGAGGACTCCAACCCCAATCCAGTCAGACAAAAGCAATGCTCCACTACATTCGCAGGGGACCAGGGAATAAGAGACAGTCACAAAGGCCTTTGTGGAGCCAAAGAAAACATGAAGGTATTGAGACTCCAGTCAGTGCCTCCCTCACCCAAACCCTTGCTAAGAGAATCTGTCCCCTAACACGGCCCCTGCTGCCCTGTTTGCCTCATGACAGGTCCAGCCATTACAAACAGGCACACTATCCTGGAGGCTAACATGCTGAAACCCTGTGCACATTGATAAATTACCCCCCTGAATGCCGCTGAGATACTCCACCTAAAACAGTGAGGAACTGTGTCATCTCATCCAACAAGAAGTCCACATGTAAGGAGGGTTTCAGGTCTGGTCGATTTAGCTACTCAACGAGGTTTCAGATCCTTGCTGTCCCTTTGCTCTGCCCTCCATGGTGCAGACTCCCTCCCAAGTCTGATTCCTGTCAGTGCTACCTAACTCAAGGGGTTTCCTGCTTGGTGTGTTCTATCCAAAACACTAGAAGTGATTGTTGCGAGGTAGTTTTATTCACTTGTGGCAACTAAAGGAGATAGGATTCACATCCAAAGGTCTGCCTCCCTGAAGGGAGGCTTCACCATTGCTTATATACACTATTTAGTCAATTACACCCCCGATTTCTTCTTTACAATTGGCTACATTACTCTGGTTGAGTTCCTGTCAAGCTCATCCTGTTTACAGCTGCATCTGCAAAACACTGCGACATTTTAATGTTTAGTAAGAATAACATTTAGTAAGAACCGCCCAGACTTGAGACCCTTGTCCTATCTAACATCATGGTTTTAAGATGGCTGTGGGTGGCACCTGATGCTAATGACTTCTTACTTAAGTCTAAGAGGAGGGAGACAGACCTCTTTCAAATCGTGGACTATAAGACCTTCCCACTCGTCTATTTGGACCAGCTCAAGTCACATGACCAATAACAGCCACTAGGGAAATGCCCCCCATTTCCCCGGGACATTTGGCAATGTCTGGGAACATTTTCAGTTCTCACACTGGGGAGGGGATGCTACTGGCATCTAGTGGGTAGAGGCCAAGGATGCTGCTAAACATATTGTAATGCACAGAACAACTCCCTACAACAGAGAATTAACTGGTCCAAAATGTCAATAGTGCTGAGATATGGGACCCTGCCTTTGATGAATCTAGATCAGAGTTGGCAAACTACAACCTATGAGCCACATTTAGCTGACTGCCTGATTTTATAAATAAAGTGGAATTCAGCCACACTCACTCATTTACGTACTGCCTACAGCTCCTTTCCTGCTAAAACCGGGCGTTGTCACAAGGCTAGTTGTGACAGAGACCATATGCCCCCTAACGCTAAAAATATTTACTCTCTGGCTTTTTTCTGAAAAAGTTTGCTGATCTCTAATCTGAGGATAGGAGAATATGGAAACAAAATTAGGAAGGAGGAGTAACATTGATATTGAGGAGTAATAAATAGTAACCGCTACCAAGGTAAGTCTATTTCTGGAGGTTACTCTGTGTCGACTGTAGAGCATAGTTCTCAGTAGCTTTCCCGATGAGAGTTTATTTCCACATAAAGGACTTATTACAAAAACTAAAGCTGGTGGGAGGTATGAAACATCCAACACGCCCTACCACCACACACAAAAAAATCAAGATTTTCCCCATTCAATTCCTACCACAAAGAGACAGAAATGGTCATCACAGAGTTGTGAGTTCTAAGCCCACAGAAACGTCAGAGTCAGACCTGATGTGAGCTCTTTCGCAGACCAGAGCCACACTGAAATCAAGAGAGAGGAAGCTATCAGCAGAGAGAATCATGGGATAGATGAGAGAAGCATCTCCAGAAAAAAATAGCCATTAATTTTACAGCAATCCTGTCCCCTGAGGCCCTGGGGTTCTATGAGCTTTCACCACGGTCTGTTCAACAAGTCCTTTTCCCTCAACGAGGCTAAGTGGGTTTCTGGTCCTTGGAACCAAACTGTTCCTGAGGAAGATGAGCCCCCCCCCCTTCCCCCCCCCCCCCAAGTCACTGGACAGCCTTTCCAGGCCCTCCCCTAATTGCCGCAAGGGCAGGATAAGTATCTGCCCAAGGGGCTGACTTGCTCCCGCTCTCCGTCAATCCCTGTCACCCAGAGATTCCAGACCCCTTGAAAGGAGGTCGACAGAATATTCCAGACTTAAAAACTGAGAAACCCAGGAAGGAAAATGGTGCCTGACTTTTCAAAGTCATTTAAAGGTTTCTTTTAATAGCAACTATAAACGGCTACTGGACTTATCAAACACAAGTCAGTGCCAACTCTTAAAACGGACTAAGAAGGGAAAAAACTTTAAGTGGGGAAAAACCAAGGCCATGTCTTTCTCACGGGTAATAATCGTGTTGCTTTGATCTTCCTGCTCACTCAGCCTGTTATTTATCAGATGCCCACCTCGAACCACTCTGTTCCCATTACTTCCCTATTTCATATTTTAATTGAATGAGAGCCGTCATCTCCTGGCCAATATTCATTCCCCATCTGCTGCTTCTGTGGGTTTTTTTCTGGGAGCGCCTGGGGCAATACTCCTCCCAGGGACAAAATCCACTCTCTCTGGTTTCCTCTGGAATAGATGCTGTTTCCTGAAGCCAGAACCATGTGCCTCCTGGAGGCAAATCTGTCCTGGAGGTGTCCCTCGGGGGCCACCTGGGTTTCCGGGCAGCCCTTATGGGGCGGAGGACAGTGAGCTAAGCTTTTTGCCTTCCCGTTTCCAACCCACCCTCCTCAGACAAGCTTTGGAAAAGGGGCCCCTCCACGGGAAACACCACCAAGGCAAGCTCAATCGAATGACGATTCTGAGTTAAACCCATTTCTTCCCAGCAAGATCACAGGGAAGCCAAGCACTTCATGCGAACATACGCAGCGCAAGCACCCTAAGTGCCATAGTCTCTAGTGGCCACAGTACAGTAAGTCCACAGAAACAGGTGCTGACCCATGAAGGAGGAGCTCCACAAACCGTTGCTGGATGAATAAAGGATGGTCCCATTCACAGCAGTCCAGAGAAATACATAGCACCCTGATTTTGCAAATGAGGAAACTGAAGCGTAGAAAGATCAGTCAAACTGCCTTGTGGACAAAAGATGCAAAATGGGAAGGGTTAGAGGCAAGGACACCAGTGGAGAGGTTATTACAGAAATGGGGGGGGGGGGGGACTGGGTTGGACAGAAGTCACTACATCAGAGAGATGTTAAGAAGGTGGATGGGTAGATGGTGGATAATTGGAAACGTGGGTGAATGCATGGGTGGTTAAATTGATAGATGAGAGACACATGGATGGGTTGGTTATGGATGAGTGAATAAACAGATCTTCAGAGGCCCCTAATGCCCTTGCATGAGGCATTTTACACATAGAATAAACAATTTTTACTAACAGTAACCAGGATGGATATCAAAATATTGTCCAGATGATGAGGGCAGAGTATATATAAGATTCAAGAAATATAACAGTCCTCTCCAATATGCCTTCATACCAATTTTGCCCAAAACTCATGTGCTCAATTATTCTTCCCTTCACCTTTCCAAGACAAATAAGGCATAAATCAGCCCTTAACTGTCATTCCTTTAGCTGGTTTCCGAATCCAGAGTGCTGAGGCTTTAAATTATTCTATACCTAACTTGGTTAAGCAGTACTGGGTCCAGATAGGAGGATCTTACTGTCAGGAAAACAGAGTTGGTCTGACCTGCAAAAGCTCCTGCTGGAGCCGCTGCTATTCCAGGGAGAGTGTTAAAGGCAATTCAGAATGGCTCTGACGGATGATTCCTGACCAGTCAAGTTCAAACAGACAGCCAGTCATAAAAATTCCCCATTGGGTCACTCTTCTTTATTAAAGGCAACACATGGACAGGAGGCAGTCTGATCCTGTTCTTTTTCTTCAGCCCCCTCCATCCCACCTTTCTCTGTGTCTTGAAAACACACACACACACACACACACACACACTCAATGCCATGTTCAGGATTAGAGTATGAAATATATTAATATAATTTAAGAGAAAGCCTAACCCCAAAGCAGCACCTTCCCCGATGAAATTCACCCATGAGCAATACATTCTTTTGTGATAAATATTACCCTTTTATGAACTAATGATCTCTTTTTAAATAATACTCAAGAATTCCACAGGCTGGACTAACGGGAGTCAATACATCCCTATGGGAACCCCCCCTAATCTGTAATTGTTTAAATTACCCAGTGTGTTAGTTTGCTAAAGTTGCTATAACAAAGTACCACAGAGCAGGAGGCTTAAACAACAGAAATGAGTTTTCTCATTGTTCTGGAGGCTAGAAGTCCAAACTCAGGTCTTCCCTTTGTACCTGTGTCCTAATCTCTTCTTATAAAGACTCCAGTCATATTGGATTAGAACCCACCCTAATGACTTCATTTAACTTCAATTATCTTCTTAAAGACCCTGTCTCCTAATAGTCACATTATGAGATACTAGGGGTTACAATTTCAACATATAAATTTGGGGAGGAGCACAATTTAGCCCATGACACCCAGGAACATTAGGAAGTCCAAAGAAGCATCTTGTCCAACATCCACGTCTTACAGGGATGAAAAGAAGTATTTCTTCTTGCTATTCACAGTAAAAGTGTTACTTGGCATCAAGTAAGGGAGTTTAAGAAGGCGAGGGGTGAGACTGTACCTGTAGATGGGCCTTACTTTAAGAGAGAACCCAATTTAAAAAACAACACCACCACCTCAGCAAGCAGAGAAATTAGAGGGTATTTGAATGACATGCTTCCCTTTTACAAAATGGCTCACCACGGAGACCCTTTAAGCTGAGAGCTCCCCTACTGAATAAGTGCCTCGTACAATCATTAACTACTTGAAGGAGAACCTGGGGGCAGCTGGGAGAGGCAGGAGGAGGTGGAGAGTAATCTTAAAGTCAAGCCCAGGCCTATTTAAGACCAATTTGAAATGAAGATTTCAGAAAGTCTGAAAGTATAATTTACGTGAATGGGCTAAGCAGACTTCTGTGAATAACTTCCACTTAGACAATGTTCCTCAGGAACACCCTACTCTACAGCCATTAAAAAGGGTGTTCTAGAAGAATCTTTAATGACACTGGAAACATCTCAAAGGCAGGTGGCAAATCAGCATGTGCAGCATGATCCAATTTCAGATTTTAAAAAAAGAAATTCTATACATGGGTAAAAAAAAAAAAGATTGGGAGTCTACATTAAAATGTTAGCATTGGTTATATTTCGATGTGGGTTAGATGGGTGATTTTCATTTTCTCCCTTATTCTTGCCTGTATTTACCCAAGTTTCTGATTATTTTTTAAGCAATGGAGGACAATTAAAGTGTGTTTTAAAATAAGAATTCATTGAGAGTCTATTGCAAATTGTACCAATTACCTATTAACTAAAATCATAAAGTAGGAAATCTCTTAATAGAAGGACCAAATTTCTTATTTGAAGAATGATGACATAATGATAGTTAACATTTGTAACCACTTATTATGTGTCAGGCACTGTGCTCAGCACTTGATATAATTTTGTCATTAACCCTGTCTCCTCTCAACCACGCTATGAGATGGGTATTTTTATGCCCTTCCCCAATCTTCCAAATGAAGAAACTGGGGTGCAGAGCAATGACATAACCTATTCAAGGTCACTAGCTGGCAAGCAGCAGAGAAGCCAGGTCTCCTGATTTCTAAATCAGGGCTGTTTCTTCTCCATAGCATTGGGTTTCTACAGATGCCCTAGTTTATGGGCTGAAAACATCCCATAATTACCCTATAAATAAGCCATCGAACTTACGTAGTCCTTGCATTTAACTTATTATTTAGCATTTAAAGGACACATTACATTGAGCAAGAACCATCAATCTTTCACATAACGCTCCAGTTATTAACTTGGTAATTATAATCCACAGTCACAAAGCTGATCATGCTTGTCGTTTCCATGGTACCAGATCCCCTTCTAAAAAAGAAAACTCATCAATTATCTCTGACCTGTTCACTCTGTAAATTCACACCCTTCCAGAGTATTAGCACTTACCCTGGTGGCCAGAAAGTTTAACAGTAATTGCAGAGCTCCTAAACCTCAGGAATAGAAAGGTGTCTATCTATAATCCCCTTTAACATGGTATAGGAATATCATTTAGCCATTCTTTAATGCTAATAGGACTCCTACTTAAAAAGCAGCCACTCTATGTGTGCCAAGACCTGAGATAACTGTTTTGTTTACAGGAGGAATAGGAGAATCCAGTGGTTATCAATCTTATCACACCCAGTGCCTCCTTGTATCAGTCAGTTACTTGTGAGTAACAAACAATCTCAAAAGCCTCAATGACCTACAAGAACAAAAATACTTATTTTTTAACTCGTGAGTCCACAGATGGCTGCAATTCTGCTGAGCTCATGTGGGACTCTGTTAGCTTGGCTCCAGGCTTCAGGTTGGGTTCAGCTCTGTTTTAAGAGTCTCCCCATTCTCCTCAGACCAACAACCACCTGAGGCATGTTTTTCTCACAGCAAATGGCAGAAGCACAAAATGACTAATGAGAATACATATCTTTTGATGGTGAGGTTCAGAACGGACACATTCCCAGTTTTGTTGACATTTCATTGGCCAAAGCAAGTCTCATGGCTCTGCCCATAAGTTCAGCGCAGTCACACAGAGCCTAACCCACAGTGGATGACAAAAAGTGACCACAGGAAGGGATGAATGATGGACAGGAGTTGGTAGTAACTGTGAACTTTGGAAACATAATTTTCAGCTTCCAATTTGGGCATGTGAAAAACTGCAATGAAGTATTTATGCTTATCAGCATGCTCTCAACCACTATACTATATGGTCTTTCAAAAACACAAAACAAAACAAAACTAAGGTGTGCTCACAGCAGTTAACATTCTAAATGGACTACAGCCATCAGCATCAATCTTACACAGACTTGCCCAGACAAGCAAGGTTTGTTTTCTTACCCATTCTTGTTAACATTTACAGAGCAAAATGAAAGAGTGGGCACTGATGAGAAAAAGAATGGGATGCCCTGGCCGGTGGCCCATGCACATCGAAAGGTTGCCAGTTCGATTCCCAGTCAGGGCATATGTCCATGTTGCAAGCTCCATCCCTGATTGGGGACAGTGTGTGTATGCAGGAGGTAGCCAATTAATGTTTCCCTCTCACATCAATGTTTCTCTCTCTCTCCTTTCCTCTTTCTCTGAAAATCAAATTAAATAAATAAATATATAAAGTCAAAGATTTGGGGGAAAAAAGAATGGGTAAGAGGAGAAAGAAAAGCAGATAGAAACAGAATCACAAACATCTCAAAATCTCAAATTCTGGTGCTCTGCCACTTACCCTTTATGAGACCCACAGTGAGTCAGTTTGATCCTCTGAGCCTTATTTTTCTCACAGACATCATACAATATTATGAATGGTTTGTGTGTATGAGTGTAGGCTCATATTTATACAATAGAGCCAGTGCCTAATTTGTTGGTTTTGTTCCTTCTAACCTTCTTACCGTTATTATTACATAGCATGTTATTGTATATTGGTGACTCTTTATTTCTATGTAGTACTCAAGAGTTTGTAAAACATTGTAATACAAGGGTTACAATTCATTTAACACTTACATACTCACTCATAGATCCCTGCAATCCAGTGAGTAGATATTACTAACCTTTATCAGTAACATATTCCACCCAATAATGCTGTGTAACAAATAATCACAAAACCTCCAGGGCATATAGCAATAAACATTTATGTGGGATTCAGCTGACCTGGACTAGGCTTGTCTGATTTTACCACCTTGCTCACATGTCTGTGGTTAACTGTGGGCTATCTAGGTAGTTCTACTGATCTTGGCTAGACTCAGTCACATTCCTGGGGTTTAGCTGGCTGCTGGCTGATCTAGGATGGCCTCAGCCAGGACTCCTGGGGCGACTTGACTCCACAATACAGGCCTGCCACCTTCCAGGCCAGCCTAGAAATTTTCCCCTGGCAATTGCCAGACAAACTAGAGTGAAAGTAGAAATGCATACTTTTGCACGTCTCTGCTTGCATCACCTAGTATCACACTGACCAAAGCAAGTCACAAGGCCAGCACAAACTCAAAGGATGGGTAAAAACACCCCATCTCTTTTATGAGAGAAACTGCAAATGCTGTGAGTACAGGAGGCATGTTATGAGTTGAACTGTGTCTCCCCCAAATCCATATATTCAAGTTTTAACCCTCAGTATCTCAGAATGTGACATTATCTGAAGATAGGCCTTTATAGAGGTAACAAAGCTAAAATGAGGTCATTAGGGTGAACCCTAATCCAATATGAATAGTGTCCTTACAAGAAGGAAAAATTTGGACACAGACATGCACAGAGGGAAGATGATGTGAAGACATAGAGAGAAGACTGCCATCTACAAGCCAAGGAGAAGGGCACATAGAACAATTTCTCCCTCACAGGCCTCAGAAGGGACCCACTTTGCAAACAACTTGAGAGAAGACTGCCATCTACAAGCCAAGGAGAGGGGCGCATAGAACAATTTCTCCCTCACAGGCCTCAGAAGGGATCTACTTTGCAAACAACTTGATCTAGAACTTTGAGCCTCCAGAACTGTAATACAATAAATTGTTGTTATTTAAGCTACCCAGTTTGTGACACTCCTAAAGCAGCCATAGAAAACTAATACAAGGAGTAAAGAATTAAGCATTAATAGGATCAATCCTCAATGCCCTATTTGACAGTGGGGAAACTGAGGCTCCAAAAGTCCAGTCCATGTATTGCTTAAGAGGCATCAGAGCTGTTAGCGGAATGCAGGTGTCTTTTATCGGATTTCCTTATACCTGCCCCTAAGACATTTCAGTTCACAATCCTTTGTCTTTTCCTAGGTAGCTTCCAACAGGGAGGCACTGGTATGTGCAAGACACTGGTCATGCCCAACTAGGCAACTCTGTGCGTGTTGCTTCAAAGCCTCTGTTTTACAGTCCTTAATGATCTAGTAATTGTGTTTATGGCTTTCCAATGAAGTGTGCAGAGCTCTGATAGCCGGCACTGGTTTCTTGAGGGCCTTTATTTGATCTGAGACTGTGCAGAGCTTTGGATAGATTTTTAAAAAAAAGTGTGTGAGGCAAAGAGGAGAAAATTCAGGTCAAATACTTTCAAAATGGTTTTCAGCTAACCATACTACACACTTGAGCCACCAATTACATTTGCATTGAACATAATTATTCGGGATAACTCTGAAGCTACTGAAATGATTTCATGAACAGGAAAAAATGGATGAAAAAGAATTAGGTCACTGATTCATGTATTAGTCAAGGTTCTCCAAATAGACAAATAGAACATAGATGATAGATAGATAGATAGATAGATAGATAGATAGACAGATAGATAGATAGATAGATTTATTATAGGTATTGGCTCACATGGTTATGGAGGCTGAGAGGTCCCATCATCTGTCCTTTAGAAGCTAGAGATGCAGGAAAGCCAATGGGGTAGTCAAAGGCCCCAGAACCAGCCAGCTGATGGTATAGATTCAAGTCTAAGTCCAAAGCCTCAAAACTAAGAATGAGATCAATGTCTCAGCTCAAATGGTCAGATTGTTCATTCAACCTTTCTCCACTTTTATTCTATGTAGATCCTTAACAGATTGGATAATGCCCATCCACATTGGTGAGGGCCAACTGCTTTATTCAGTTCACCCATTCAAATGCTAACCTCTTCCAGGAAAAAAACCCCACCTGCACCCACCCAGAAATAGTACCTAACCAGCTATCTGTGCATCCCATGGCCCAGTCAAGTTGAAACATAAAATTAACCATTACACAAATATTCATTGAGGACATACTACGTGCCAAGCACAGTCATAGAGCCTGGAATACAGACGGGAATGAGGCACCCACATGCACAAGAATCTCGTTATCTCATGTTCATTCGGTATTCACTCACGAAATACTAATTTTGAGCACTTACTGAGTGTTCATTGCTGCGTGAGTCACTGAGGACACTGTGTGAACAAGACAGACATAGACCTGCCCCCATGGAGGTTACAGGTGAACCAGGGAGATAGGCATTGGGTAACTCATGGCACAATTAAGTAATCACAATGTGATGAGCACTGCAAAGGAGAAGCAGAAGTTGTTAAGGACTGTGTAACAAAAAGACCTATCTATTTATTTGGGGGGAGAGGATCAGCAATACTAGCTTAGGAAATGGGGTTTAAGGTGAGATCTGAAGGATCCATAAGGATTAGCCAGGCAAAGACAGTGGAAACATCCTCTGAGAAAGAGAAAAAAGCCGCTCTGACATCCATGAGCTGGCCTGGTACTTACTATCAGCTTGGCCTTCATCTTGCTAGGAGCTAACCGGCTGGTACTCACAGCTGGGGCTTGATGTACTCCTGCTGGAAACACACACGTACACACACACACACACACACACACACACACACACCAACAACAACATTGCATCATCAGACACGGCCACTCTGAGACCACAATGGATCAAAACAAAAACAACCACGTCTGAACACAAATTATGAACACTGTCAAAAACACACAATGATCCAAATTCCTCTATCCTGTCTAATATAAAGGGCTGCTGCATCTTTACCAATTACAACTTGAGACTCACTCTAGTCTATTCTTTTAGATAAGATGTCCAATCATAGACTTACTCCCACTTCCGGCCAGTATCCAATCTAGAGCAAAAGCCCCAGTTCCTTAAACCCTCCCCCAAGTCACCAAACCTAAAAAAAACAATGATCCAAATTCCTCTATCCTGTCTAATATAAAGGGCTGCTGCATCTTTACCAATTACAACTTGAGACTCACTCTAGTCTATTCTTTTAGATAAGATGTCCAATCATAGACTTACTCCCACTTCCGGCCAGTATCCAATCTAGAGCAAAAGCCCCAGTTCCTTAAACCCTCCCCCAAGTCACCAAACCTAAGCCCAAATCCTATATCAACTAAGTCCCTTCCAACACTCTCTTACTAAAATGCCCTCACGGTTCCCTACTACATTTCCCCCTCATGCTGCCATGAATAATAATACCAATTTGTTCACTGCAAGTGTGTTCTGGTGGTCTTTAGCTAAAGGGCACTGACACTTGGTAAATGCTTTTAAGAGAGCTGAGGAACCCAAACCATCCTCAAAAAGCATTTCTACATTCAAAAAGGCAAGATAGATTATTATTTGGATGTTTAATTAATATTTATCACAGCTAATGTATTAGTTTTATGGTAAATTTAAGACGGAATTGTGTTTTTATGTGCTGTATATACACGTTCACAGTACATTGAGAACCTTTTATAATTAATGTGACTTTATATCTCTATTTCAATTGGAAGTATAGTTGATTATGTTAGATCATTATGAAGGCTTAGAATTCTCACAGCTCTGCTTTTGAGCACATCTCTAGTTGCCACTTTTCTTCCCAGTCCTAACCTGTGTTACTAATTGCTTTGAAGAGCACTCATAATGACCTTGGGCCTTTGTCACCTTGATCTTAACTTGACCAAAGTAGAAGTCATTAACCTCTCCTAGAAACCTAGCTATGTGGCAATTTAGAATTTATTAAAATTTTACATGTGCTTAACCTTTGACCTAGCAATTCCACTCCGAAATTTTTACCCTATAAATTCATTGGCACAAAAATCCAAACTTACACAAAAATTTCTTTGTTGGTAATAACGATGATGATGACAAAAAAATAACAACAAAAACCAAATACAGAAACAACCCAAATTCCCATCAATAGTTAGCTAGCTAAATGAATCTTAATACCTCCATACAGTATAATACAATGTACCATTAAGAATGATGTTGTAAATATAAATGAATTGGTTCAGGAAAATGTACATCATATGTTGCAGAGAAAAGTTGCAGAACAACATAATCCATGATTAATATACAAATGTTTTTATAAAAACGTTTTTATACTATAGATAAAAGTGGGTTACTTCTGGTGATAGGGGTTAGAGAATTTTATTCCATCTACCATGTTCAAAAATCATGTAATATTGCTTTTACTTTAAAAAATACTTCTTAAACTTGTCCCATTTGCTAATCTCTTTCCAATAGTCACCTACCACCAAATCCCCATCTTGGTCTTACCTTCATTTTTCCTTCCTGTCTCTCCCTTGTCCCTACATCTAGTCATATGCTGAGCCAAACCTTAGTACCGCTAAAACAGTTGGAATTTAATTCTGAGTGAAACTGGGAGCCAATGAAGGGTTTTTAGCAGGAGGGTGGTAGGATCCAATTTACATTTGCTCCATGGGGATATTCAGAACACTTAACAGGCTGGAAGTCTTGGCACTGACCCACCAGAATGGATTCACAGAGTCCTGGAGCCACCTGCTCTGCTAGGCATCTACCCATTAGCTGCTGGAGGTGCTGGGGAAGAGGCTGGCACTGACCGGGACAGGAGGCGGAGGACAGTGGCTTTTTATCGCTGTACAGTATTAATTTGCCACTGTATTAATTATATTCTAAATATAATTCTAAGTGTAAATATTTGAATACCTAAAAATACATCTATGAGAAAGTTATATTTTCAGATGATGGGATTAGCAGTCTAGTTCAGAAGAATCTTAATGTTTTAATAATCAGTATGGCCATCCTGGGGCCTACCAGCTAAATATAGGTGCTAATGTCTGCACAGAACAAATAAGCCAGGATAATATTATGAAAGATTAACTGATATTCTTTTCTCCCACCACCAGTGTGTCCTGTTCTCCCATGGCCATTCTCTATTTAAGGGGTCAGGCCATGGTTACACCATGAAAGCAGCAAAAGGCTTTTTTAAGTTTCAAAAGTCTGGACCTTGAAAGAACTTGAACCAGAGGAAAATAAACACAAAGCGGTAGACCAGGGTTTTCTGCCTTCAAAGCCAGATAAAAGAGGAGAAAACAGGGAAGGACTTGGGCACTGGGGAGTACCCGCCCCCACCCACAAGGGGGCGCTATCAACAGAAACCTCATTGGAAATCTGAGTGCCAAGAGTCTATGCTCAGTGCTTCACCCAAGCAGGTGACAAGAACCCGGAAAAGGGAAACGGCTAAGATCCAGGCACCTGGAGCAGTCTACAGACTTCCTCCCCACAGAGGACTGCATGCCTGGCCCACCCTTCCACCCCAACACTGACATTATTTAAGCCTCCTAGAACTTAAATGAGTCTGGCTCTCAGAACCCAGCTATCAAAGACAATTCTTGGGACAATTTGGGAATTTTCACTACGGAGTAGATTTTAGATAAAATTATGAAATTATTGTTATTCTTAACTATGGTAGTGGTATTGCAATTATGTAGGGAAAGTCTTTTTATTGAGAAAAATGCAGTCTCAACTATTAAGAGGTAAAATACCATAATTTCTGTAACTTACTTTCAAATAATTCAGTGAGGAAAACATATGGGTACATAAGACAGAGAAAGCAAACTCATCAAAATGTTAATAATTGATCTAGAGGGGAGTATATGGGTGTTCACTGTACTACTGTTTCAACTCTTCTATGGGTCTTAGTTTGTTAATAATATATAAACTTTAAAAATAAAATTCATAAAATCACAAGGAAAAAAATGTTGGTCCTATAATATTAATTTAAAATGCTTTACACAGCGTGAAGAATGGTTTGCATTAAGTATATTCATAAATCTGTAAAAACTCACAAATGAAAAAGATGAAGGAGGTACAAGTAATCGTTGTTGAATTAGAATGGTGGGATTATCTGTGGCTTTTTCCTCTATGTTTCATCCTTCTGAGCTTTTATAATATTAAAAAATACTTTTAGATATTACCTTAAAAAAAGATGGGTAGGGAGAAGAATAAAAATTAAACTGAGTTATGGAAAAGCAAGAAAGCAGTTCAGAGAGGACAGGGCTGTGGCAGCCACTGAATAAAGCAGCGGTTCTCAACCTGTGGGTCGCGACCCCTTTGGGGGTCGAACGACCCTTTCACACGGATCGCCTAAGACCATCGGAAAACACATATATAATTACATATTGTTTTTGTGATTAATCACTATGCTTTAATTATGTTCAATTTGTAACAATGAAAATACATCCTGCATATCAGATATTTACATTACGATTCATAACAGTAGCAAAATTACAGTTATGAAGTAGCAACGAAAATAATTTTATGGTTGGGGGTCACCACAACATGAGGAACTGTATTAAAAGGGTCACGGCATTAGGAAGGTTGCGAACCACTGGAATAGAGGGTGCTACCGCCCAGACCTCAGCCCCTGCTGGCCCTGGCACGGAGTGCTGCCACGGGCACCATCGATGGCCTCTAGAAACCCACTGGGGTTCCTGCTACCTCCAGAATATCATTTCAGTCCCACATGTGCATCTGACTGGCCAAGTCTAGGTCACGTGCTCACACCTGAGCTGCAAAGGATACTGAGGAGGCAATTACCTCATCTGTGGAGTTCCTGGAGTCGGGGAGGGAGGGGCTCTCATATAATGGGAAAGTTCCCAAAGAAAGCATAGAGATTCTAACACTGTGCACCAAAAATAAAAGACAAATGTCACCACATAGTTGTTCTTGCCACAACAATTGGGTCGAGCACAGTATTAGAGAAAAACAGGACCAAGATTTGGCCTTGGGCCCTCAAGGAGCAACTTGGAGAGTGGTATCTTACTCTTTGTTACCTCATGGTGCTTGGCAGAGAGTAAACACTCAATAAATATTTGCTAAATAAATAAAAATAAATGAGTGGTCTGCCCTGGACAAATCCAAAGACCCTTTTGAGGGCAGGGAACCAGACAAAATAACTCTCCAGAACCTTCTGGCAAGATTCTTGGAATTTATGATCTTGCCTGAGAACGGCTGAGCCTCGCAGTGATGACCCAGAGAGACTGGCCATGAGCCAGAAGCCAGAGTAAAACTGTCCACCGGCGCATTAGCGCTGAGCCTTCCCCAAACCCGAAATTTAATTTTGAAAATGGATCCACCTAGAAAACCAGTTCAAATCAAGTCTAAACCAAAACATCTAAAACAATTGGACAAGAATGAAATTTGTTCTGAGTCCCTGCTTAAGGCTGAATTTTATCTTTTAAGCAAAAAAAAACAACCCCAGTGTCATTAGTTTTGGCCATACACTGGCCCATGGTGCCACACTGGGCTATGTCACAGCACACACCAGCAATAATTTTATAAATGTGTTCTCCCCAGCTGCCTACTTCTGAGCTTGAATCGATTTCCAGTCACAGTTTGCTCATTTCATGCCAAAAGGCTGCAGAGGGGGTACTAAGGGTTAGTGTGAAATCACTTTTTCTGCAGATCTTTAAACATAGGTAAGAATCACCTTTCCTTTCAGTGGTTCTGGTCTCAGTTTAACTAGATGCAAACTTGCTAGATTCTGTGCAGTCTCTGGACTTTTGACTCATTCATTCAACAAATTTGCATTGGCTGCTTATTGTGGGCCAGGAACTTGAATTTATGGCATTTAAATTTTAGGTGGAGACCCACAAATGCATAAGCAATTACAAAATGGAATATGTTTGGGGGGTGGGGGAGCTAGGGTGCTATATGCAAGAATAACAGTATATCTAATTTGGATTGGATTGAGTAGATTAAGAGAATGCTTTCCTGGGGAAATGACATTTAGGCTGCAACCTACACATTGAAAGAAGAGTTATGAGCTGAGTTATGTCTCACCGAAATTCATATGTTAAAGCCCTAACCCCCAGAATCTCAGAATGTGACTGTATTTGGAGATAGGGTCTTTAAAGTAGTAGTTAGGTCAAAATGAAGTCATCTGGGTGGGTCCTACCCAATATAACTGGTGTCATTATAAGAGGAAATTTAGACACACACACACACACACACACACACGACCATGTGAGGGCACAGGGAGAAGGCGGCCATCCGAAGCCAAGGAAGGAGGCCTAAGAAGAAACCAATCTGCCAACACCTGGATCTTGGACTTCTAGCTTCCAGAACTGTAAGAAAATTAATTTGTACTGTGTAAGCCCCCCAATCTGTGGCACTTTGTCATAGCAGCCCTAGCAAACGCATATAAAGGTTAACCAGGTAAAGAACTGGGGTGGGGAAGAGAGGTCCATGCAGAAGGAAGAGCAAGAAAGGGCACAAACCCAGAGTCAGAAAAGAGTATTAGCCCATCAAAGAACTGAAAACCCAGTAACTGTTGTGTTTGGAGACGAGTAAAGCACAGGAAGAATGGGACTAGGTATGACTGAGTAAAAAGAGAGAAACCAGAACATATAGGACCTGACAGGCCATGTTGAAGACCTTGGCATTTCCTCCTGAATTACAAAAGTCGTTGAATAATTCTGAAGAAGATGGAGGAGGTAGTTTGATGTGGTTCAATTTACAAGGGTACATGTCCTGTTGCCTAGTGAGTGGAGAGGGGGTTATAGGAGGGGAACCAGCTAGGACAGTGACGATGGTGTTTGGACCAGGATGGCAGCAGTAGAGGTGGAGAATTGTAAACAGACACATATTTAAGAAGCAGAACTGTCAGGCATTGCTGATGTTTGGGTGTGGGGGCTTAAGGATGGGGCTGTGTGTAACAAGAATGGTACATTAGCTTCTGGCGTGAGTACCTGGGGGCACTTCATAAAACACATTTCCTATATTTAGAGGAGCTCTGGAAGCCATCTGCTGGCTGAGACACCAGACAAGAGGTTTAACCTCTTTAGTCAAAGGTCAAGGTGCTCAGCCTAGAAAACAAAGTTCTTCTAAATCTAAACATTACCTGCCTTCTCCGCTGCCTCTTCCATCACCCACGCTCCAGACACCACATTTCTGTGTCCATCCTTGCTGCCCGGTGCATGCAGATTATGCATATCCCACGCCCATCTGTCCATACCCTGTGCAAATATAACCTCTTCCAAACCTACTCTGACTCCCATGTTTCCACCTTGACCTCACCTCTCCCTCTAGTGGCTGTTCTTGACAACTCCCTGCTCTTTACCCAAGCTGCTGCTGCTTCTTTTCTTTTTTTTTTCTTTTCTTTCTTTTTTATTTTTTATTTTATTGATTTCAGAGAGAGGAAGGGAGAGGGCAAGAGACAAACATTGATGAGAGAGAAATATTGACCGGGTACCTCCTCCACGCCTCCTACTGGGGATTGAACCCACAACCATGCCCTGACCAGGAATTGCACCATTGACCCTCTGGTTCATGGGACGACACCCAACCAACTGAGCCACACTGGCTGGGCTACCCAAGCTTCTTGAAGAAGGTGTCTACCCTCTTGGATTCCATGTCCGCCCCCGCCTCCCCTGCTCACTTTATTACAGTCTGGCTTTGGTCTCCTCCATCCCACTAGAACTGGTATGAACAAAGGAGTAATTACATACATCCATGTGATTCTCTCAGAGAGCACCCTGTTCTTTTTTTCCACTCCCTATTCCAACGTGTAATTATATATTCATTTATAGGTTTCCTTCTAGAATTGAAGCCCATGAATTCAAGGCTAAATCTGTGTTGCTAAATACAATGGATACTTTTGATCTTTTTTTTTCCCCTGAACTCTTCACAGAATTTGATAATGGGCATACTGCTCTTTTCTTTCCTTTTTTTCTTTTTTAACATTTTACTTTGCAATTTTTAAAGTTGTAAGAATAGTACAATGAATACCCCTGTATCCTTCACCCAGATTTATCAATTAGTTTGGGGGTGTTGGTTTGTTTGTTTTTTTGTCTTATATATTTACCCTTCGTTTCCTGGAAGAGTAAGTTGCAGACATTAAAACCCTTGATAAATACTTTGTTTCCTAAAAACAAAGACCTTTCTATAATATCATCATAGCACAATTACCAGATTCTGGCAAAATTACATTGGTGCAACACTACTGTCTTAGTCTGTTCGGGCTGCTGTAACAGAATGCCACGGGCTAGGTGGCTGATGAACAGGAATTTGTTCCTCGCAGTTCTGGAGGCTGGGAAGTCCCAGATCAAGGCAGAGACAACTTCAGTGTCTGATGAGAAGCCACTGTTTAGTCCAAAGATCACCCTCTTCTTGCTACTTCCTCCCATGGCAGAAGACAAAAAATGTAGAACCAAACATTGCATTGAGTTGAGTCTCTTTCATTTCCTTTGATCCCAAACAGTTCCTTATAGTCTTTCTTACTCTTTTGAGAGGAAAATATTTTTTAAAAGTAAAGACCATTGTTTTGTAGACTGTCCCTCAGTTTGGGTTTTCCCAATGTTTTTTCAGGACTTGGAGTCTGGATATGCATCTTTAGCCAGAATGTCACAGAAGATGTGTCCTGTCCTCCCGGTGCCTGGCATCGAGGCAGGTGATACTGGCTTATCCCACCATTGGTGAAAAGCCACTCCTTCCTTGATGCTCTCTCTCCCCCCTTGGCTTCTGTGCTATACACCCACCTCCCTGGTAGATGCTTCTTGGTCTTTCTCATGGGCTCCTCTTCCTCTGCCAACTCATAATTGCTGGGCAGGCACCTTCCTACTCTAGAAGCCTATTCTAGGCTCTTCACCCTGTAAACTCTGCCAGTAGCTTCATGCTCATCTGTATCCTGAGTCTAATCTTATATAACTTCAGTTACCACCTTTGCACTGAAAGCTCTCAACTCTACTCAACCTGGATCTCTCTCCTAAACTCCAGGTCCAGACCTGGCAACTAGACAGCTACACCAGGACGTCACCACAATGTCCAAGACTGAATACATCATCTTCCTCTGCCCAAGCCTGTTTCTCTTCCTCCTAAGATAACTGGCAACACGCAGAGTCCAGGCCTTTCATTTTATAAACATTCATGGAGGCGCTCAGGACTTTTCAAATTTAATTATCCAGAGCCTTCCTGGATTAATTCCTTTAAATAAGAATCATATCTGTCTTGTTTACTATTCCATCCCTAGAAATGCCTGACACGTGGAAATAGTGGCTAATTCTACCAAGACTCTCAATTTTCTTATCTCTAAGGTAGAAATAATAATAGATAACTCACAGGACTTGGGTGAAGAGCAAATGATATAATATATGAGCAAGTCCTTTATAAACTTAACACTGCATCTCCTGGCCACTCACAATGTCCACAGAACAGCAGCAGCACCTAGGAGCTAATGTGGATTTCAGGCTCCACTCCAGGTTCTACCTACCTGCTGGGTCAGAATCTGCATTTTAACACGATTCCTACATGATGTGTAGACGCAGTAAAATTTGAGGGCTGCTCAATCCCAAATGAAGTACAGACAGACACACCCACTGAATATACCACACCATTTGTTAACCTTCAGTTCACGATCCTTCTCACACAGCAAGTCTTTCCCGAGCAAATGAGAAAATGCAAGGTTCACGTGCAACAGCACCGTGGAAACAGCGGGCTTCCCAATCCTCTCGAAGCCTGCTGTCTCTCTGACCTCGGGCAAGTTGATCATCTCTGCAAACGTCAGTTTCCTTGTCTCTAACAGGAAATACCAACCTCTCTAACGGCCGGGATGACTGATGGAGGTAATGGAAATGAAGGATCATGTGCAGAGTATGGCACATTCAGAAAATGATACTAGTTTGTTTTTTAAGCAGCTCACATGCAGATGGCTTCCCAATCGCCATGAGTGTGTAATCTCGGAGCTTGTCTATGGGTTCTATGTAGGTTATAAGAGAAGAATGGGAATCTCTCCTTATTCTATGTCTGGAACAAATTCCCATTTCACAGAGAGCTGGGTGGGAACGCTGCTTTTAAACTACCATTTATTGGTTCCTACTATGTGCCAGGGGCATGTTAAATAAAGTGAAAGGATCTGGTCTTTGCCGACTCTGCGCCAGTTCCAGGCCTGTGGCACATAAGGTGGGCAGGGGCTGGAACAGCAGAACAGAAGGAGGGGAAGGGGCTGGAAGGAGAGGGAGACGGTTGAGGAGCAGATGGGCATGCTCGGACTCATTTTGCCAAAGTTTATTTCAATCTGGCTGCATATTTTCAAGCTTCAAACCGAACAAGCTCAAAATTATTGACAATCCCCATGGCTGCTCTCTGTGCTCAGCCCCTTTACTTAAATAAAGGTGCTTCTACAGCATCAAGGACCTCTCATCACTAAGATGATTGTGGCTCTTCAGAGGGAGACGTGCCAGGTAACAGGCGTCACAAAATTACAGACTGACATTCTCTAAAACCCCTTTGAAATTCTGATGAGCATTATATCGTGTCCCCCACCCCCCCAAAGAAATAAATAAATAACCACACCAGAGACATAAAACTCTGCATACAATGTCGGTAAGGTGGGGATTGCCATCCCTTAAAAAAGACTCAAGAACCTTCCACTTAACCTTCCTAAATTTAAGGCCCATTTGCTTCTCTTCACACAGATCTTTGAGAACCAACACTCATGTGCATGCGCTAACACACACACACACCACCACCACCACCATCAATCATTTATTCTCTCTAGATCCAGAAGCAGAATAAATTAACATTTTCCTGGCAGCAAAGTGGAGACATGTTTTTGTCTAGAGATTCCACAGATTAAATCATCAAGTGCCATAATCCACCTCCCCCTAAGGCAGGAAGATAGACAAGAAAATTTGAATATAGCTGTCTAGGCCCAGCAGGAAGCTATAAATTCACACCTCAGGACGCCCTGGCCCACTGAAAAGCCGTGTGCTTCAGCCTTCCTCCTGGGAAAAGTGCCCCTCTGATCTAATTGACATTGTTCAGAGGAAAACACATCTCTGCAGAAAGTGATGGCTTTTTTGTTGTTTTTGTTTTATCTGTGTAGTCAGAGAGACCAGCGTTGCTTGAAAGCCATGGACCACTTCCATTTTCTCATTTGTTTATTACTGTTTAAGTCAATATTCAAAATGGGATCTTCAATCCCAAGTTAAGCATTTTGGCTCCAAACCTCAGCCAAAAACAGAGTCCAGTGGTCACAGGCATGGGGCCCATGTGGAATCTGGTATCTGGATTTGGTTGAATACTGGCTCTCCCCTTTCTCTGAGCCTCAGTTTATTCACACAGATAATTGGGTAAAACAAGCACCTACTTTGTAGGGTGGCTGTGAGGATGAACTGAGATGTTCTCTGTAAAGACCGTACACAGCGCCTGGTACATGGCAAGTGCTCCATGGATGTCTTAGAGCTCTCAGATTCTAACCTTAATGACTGAACACAGAGTGCCTGAATCCCACCTGCTCCTTCCCCTCAGATGTCCTATCTTATGCCACACCATCTGGGTAATGCATTGTAAACAAACGCTACCAGACTTGGCAAACATTTGTGACTTTCACTCACTTGGAGTTTTTATTTTTTATTTATGTATTTATTTATTTTTTGAGAGAGAGAGAGAGAGAGAGAGAAACATCGATCAGCTGCCTCCTGCATGCCCCCTACTGGGAATCAAGACAGAAACTCGGGTATGTGCCCTGACTGGGAATCAAACTGGCAATCTTTCAGTGCATGGGACAATGCCCAACCAACTGAAATTCCCCTTCTCCCTTCTCCTGGCCCCTGGTAACCTCTACTCTACTTTCTGTCGCTATGACTTTCCCTATTCTAGTTATTTCTTATAAGTGGAATCATATAATACTTGTCCATTTGTGTCTCACTTATTCCATTTAGCATGTTTTCAAGGTTCATCTATATTGTAGCATGTATCAGAATTTCATTCCTTCTTATAGCTGAATAATATTCCATTGTATGTAGAGACCACATTTTACTTATCCATTCATCTGTGAATGGCCACATGGGTTGCTTCCACCTTTTGGTTACTGTAAATAATGCCGCTATGAGCATTAATGTACAAAATCTATTTGAGTTCCTGCTTTCAATTCTTTGGTGTATAGACCTAGGAATGGAGTTACTGGATCATATGGGAATTCTATGTTTTACTTTTTAAAGAAACATCAAACTGCTTTCCACAGAGGCTGTACAATTTTACATTCCCAGCAGCAATGTACAGAGTTCCAATTTCTCCACATCCCCTCTCTCTAGTTTCTCTCTCACAATGTTTCTCTCTCTCTCAAATCAATAAAACAGGTCCTCAGGTGAGGATAAAACAAAAACAAAATATTAAAAACCTATCCTTGGGTGAGGATTGAAAAAAAATTTAGGCTAATCAAAGTTTACCCCCTAAGGTTAGAAAGGGGGCTGAAAGGGACTACCTTCCCTGGGTTCATGGGAGGGTGAACTTCCAAACAATAGATGTTGAAGGTACTAACTAATCTGTAGGTGTTTCATTGGTGCTTCAAAGCTGATGTCATTTAACTTCAAATGCAAATGATAAAGACCTCACTGGTTTTTTCAAAACAAGAGATTATCAATTCACACGATTGGAAAGTCCAGGGATAGACACTGGCTTCAGATACACAGGGAAACTGTGGTTAAATGCCATTACCAGAACGTGGCCTTGCTCTCTCCAGCTCTCAGCTCTCTGTATTGGCTTTATCCTAAGGCTGGCTCTCCCCTGTTGGTGAGAGCATGACCAAAAGAAAGTCCCAAACCTAATTGGTCTGGCTTGGATCACACCACGATTGTTGCACAAATCGCGTGGCTGGGTAATGGAATGCTCTGATTGGCCATACGTGGAGCACATGACTTCCCCCATCATGAGATGAGGATGCAATATAAGCAGGAAGGGTCATGGATGCTGGATTTGCAAAATTAACAAATGCACCCTACATAGAAAAAAAAAGTATGTATTTCTGATGTCTAGGTAAACTGAGTATTTTAAAAAATGCATCGATTCATTCCACAAACATTTGTTGAATGTAAACCATGTGTTAGACACAATGCATTGGGGAGGTAAATAACAGTCTCTTCTACAAAGGAAGCTAATCCTCTGCCACTAACCCACTGTGCGAACCTGAATGAGCTCCTCAACCCCTCAGAATCTCTGGTTCATCATCTGTACTAACAGGAAATGGTTGGAGTGCTTGATTTCTGAGTTCCTTTCCAATTCTGTATTCAATTCATTCCATGACTTCCTTCCTGCAAACTGCTTTGAATATTTTTTGTAGATGCTACCAATCAGACCAATTTGATTCTACTTGCTTGGTTGGTTACTCACCACAGAGGAACAAATGAAAAAGTAATGAAATTAAGTCAGGCCCCTCTGTGACTGAATGATGGGACTTAGGCATCCAGAGTTCACTGACTCTTGCAGCCAGACACCTTGTGGGTGACCGAGGTGAGGAAAACCAGTGGAGAAAGAGGGGTCTAGACAAAGCATGGTTCTTTCCCAGCTCCCAGCTCCAGCCTGGGAGAGCCACTTCCAAGCCACGTCTGCAAGGGTGCTTAGCCAAAACTCATTGGTACTCCGCAGATTACGAGCTAAAATTAGCAGTGGGTGTGAAGCCGACTCCTTCAGAGTGATTGCAGGGCCTTGGAGGTGCTGGCTTTTGCTGATTACTCGAGATGCTGCCTTGCTATGAAAGGGTGTCGGGTGCTCAAAATGTTTAGTGACCCTTAAAGGACAGAATATTGTAGCTAAGCCCAAGTGCATATGTCTGCTCTAACAATGCTTTATTCTCTGCCCAAGTGATGTGCTGACAGCCCTCGCATGAGGACTTGTGCAGGTTGGGCATTGCACAACTTTAGGGACACCATGCAGACTACAGGCTATGGAAGCCTAGGTAAGTGATGCCCTCTAGAGTATGCAGTGCTCAACCTACACAATCAAAACTAAGGCAAAAAGGCTGCCATGACAGTAATCCAGAGATGTTCAATCAACTAACACATGATTTTTATATTGACTAATATACTGATATTTTGGATATATTGAGTTAAATGAAATATACTACTTGTTTCATCTGTTTCTCTTCACTTTCTTTAAATGTGGCTACTAGAAAATTTAAAATTACACACGTGGCTTGTATTATATTTCTCCTGGGCCATACTATCTTAAAAGGTTTGCAGCAGGATTGTGCCCGGTTGCCCATAGTGGTAACCCATTCTCCATCACACCCTTTTCTGCCTTTCTTCCCTTGCCAGTCTCACTTTCCTATTCCCTCACCGAGTTACATGGGATCACCTCCTAAATAAGCTAACTGGACCCAAACCTTGTCTCAAAGCAGGTTTTGGGGGTAAACTAAAAAGCAGACTTGCTATGCAGAGGGAACCATGCTGATAACTACCTCTCCTTATTGCTTACATGCTCAACTTGTATATGATCCATGGAGAAATAAAGAAACCAACACATGAAAGGTCAAATACCAGATTTAAATAACAAAACAAAAGGTATGCATGATTACCTGCCAAGTCAGTGGTACAGAGTAAGTGCTAAGAGCTTCAAGGAGAAATGATATTAACATGGAGTGGTATGGTTGGGGAAGGAGATTTCTGCTCGGTCCCATGAGATCTATGGGCTCAGACTGCTGCCAAAGAAGGGGGGTTGTGAAACGTGAAGTTCGAGTGAGGAGCTAGACTCACGGAATGATGACATGTGCTGCGTATTTTGTGCGAGTACTTTTTTTAAATCCTCCCTGAGGATATGCTTTTTTAAAATTAATTTTAGAGAGAGAGGAAGTGGGGGGGGGGGGGGGGGAGAAGCATTGATGTGAGAAACATCAATTGGTTGCCTCCTGTATGTATGCCTTGACCAGGGATCTAACCCACAACCTAGGTGTGTGCCCTGACTGGGTATTGAACCTACAACTTCTTGGTGTATGAGACGATGCTCCAACCAAGTGAGCCACCAGGCCAGGGCTGTGGAAGTACATTTTGAATTGCACTGTGTGTGGGAGTGGGGGAGGATGCTACATTTGATTTTCTTATTTCATTCATTTCCCCTGTGAACAAAGCTGGCAGGGGGAGGTAAACGCCGTCTATCTCAAACAAAGCACACCTTCCAGAAAGGGATCAACAGCTCTACCCTTTTCCCATTAGCACCATGCTTTTTGTGACTGAGATGAGCAATAGTAAATGTCGCCACAGGAGGGCAAGCATTCATTCCAGGAGCTTTACTGACCACTCGCCAGGTGCCAGGAACTTCTGAAACAGCAGCTCAGGAAGCAAAGAACAAGTGTTTTGTAGCTCTCAGTAAGAAGAAACACCCCTGCACGGGTCAGTCCTTTAAAATAAGCAGTAAATAAGCCCCAAAAGTACATAAAGGAAATAATTAAAATTATTTCCCAAAGGATACTGTTCCCCTTTATAGAAAGGAATGACATCTATTTTAAAAATTCCATTTCTTACAATTCACTGTGTAAGCCAAAGAGAACGTATATGGATTGAATCCCACCCACAGACTTCCACTTTGCAGTTTCTGTTCAACACAAACTCTCTGGTTTGAAATCTCATAAACTTAGAAAACTGAAAGACGTAGACATAGGTATTTTTCTTTCCCATTTCACAGATGAGGAAATTGAGGTAGAAAACAACATCCTAACTTTCAATTTTTTGGAAAAGAATGCAACCCCAATCACCTAGTATACTAAATTAAAAACAAACAATGAGACAATTCAACGGTTTGTTAGCACTTAGAAAAGGAATTCACTATAGAAAAAAATATATCATGGATTGAGCACAGTACCTGTTATAGGGTGGGTTCTCTCTAAATGTGTATTGTAGAAACTGCTGAATGAATGTCAACTTGGCCACATATCATGGCTGTGTATCATAGCAGTGCAGAATAAAGTTGTCTGAATCATACCAACTCAGAATTGTGCCAACAAACAGCTTACTATCTATCAGTATGACATTTTCTCAGCTTCAGTTTCTTCATCTGTAAAATAGGAACAATATCTACCCTACAAGTTACAAGGATCCGAGGCAATACAGTATACCATACACATATACACAATTAAAACATATATTATGTATAATACATATAGTGCCCATTATTCTAATCACATACAAATTATTAGGTTGAATAGTCAGGGAAATGCAGTAGAAATAGATAAGGTTTAATAGAAAGGTCACAAGTTTAGAATCAGTCCAAATTGAGTTAGAATCTAGTTCGGCCACTTAGCAGCTTGGCTACCCTGAGAAAGTTACTGAAACTCTTTAATAATTCCTACTCCTTCATAGGGCTACTGTAAAAATTAAAAATAATAGAGCACCTTCCCTGGGTCAAGCACTAAGCCAGGCCATTTGCTTAGTTTTGTTCACTTAATTTATGTACAGTGCTTAGTACTTCCTGGACTATAGTAAGTGCTCAACAAATAGTAGGGAGTGTTTCCGCATATCTGATGCAATGGGACACTTAACATTGCTTAGGAGGGCCTTGTGAGTATAATAGAATTAAGTGGGTTAGTAAAGCTTGAATATACCATGGAGGAAATTTTGGAAAATAGTTGAAAGTCAAAAGATGCTTGAATGATCATTTAGAACTGGGTCAGGAAATTTTTTTTCTGTAAAGGGTGAATAGTAAATATTTTTGGCTTTTGGGCTGAAAGTGTTGCAACTACTCAAGTCTACCCTTTTAGTGTGAAAGCAGTCATGGATAATACATAAACTTATGGGTGTGGCTGGGTTCTAATAACACTTTATATATACAAACAGGCAGAAAACTGGATTTGGCCTGATTCGTGGTTTGCTGACCACTGGTTTTAAAAAAAGTGTGTGTGTGTGTGGGGGGGGGGGGGACATGCAAGGGGAACGGGACAAAGTGTGCTACTAAGTTCAAGGAACCAACTGCACAAGCTCTAAAACCCTTGGAATTTAACGCCAAAATCAGGATCATCATGGCAGGTGAGATAAAAACAAAATCACTAAAGTGATTTTAGGCCACAAAAGCCAAAATTCTACCCTAGTCTGTTCTGGATGGGCCATGCCTTGGTCAGTTTTGGGCAAAGTAATGTGAATTGAACATGTTCAACTGAGAAGAGTGATAAAACACCCAAGCAGTGATGGCTTCTGTGTTTCATGTGGTTTGTCTGCCACCCCACCCCACCCCCAATCAATTGCTAGTGGCTGCAAGGAGCACTGCGTGGACAAGGATTCTGAGACCTCACATCTGGGCCTAGAGAATGAGAGCCACGATTGATTAGTAATGCCTACAAGTGGGGAGAGCAGGGACGAGTGTGCCACACAATCACCATTGCTAAAGCCGTATCACATGAGGATGGACAGGTAGTAAATAAGGGGAATTTATTTATCCCAAAAGTTGTATAACCCAAAATATAATTTTCTTCAAGCTGGCAAGATAGTACCATACTTTCTAAATAGTCTGCTCTTGTTAATGGACATGACATATCCAAAATAGTTTTTATTACAGTGAGCAGCAGGGGGCTGGGCTAGAATACCTCTAAATATTCTTCCCAGCCCTGAATGAGACTCTGACTTCCCAAGATGCCTCATTGTACTGTCACGGCTGTGTTCCAGGTGGCTTAGTCTTCCCAACAGCTTTGCTTAGAAGGCATCATAAATATTGAAACATACTTTAGGCTAAAATTTTTTATGCTTCTCAATTCATCCACGGTCCAAAGGTGGGTTTTGTTTGGCAAGAAGGCTCATTTTTTGGATGTGGGTATGTGCACATATAGCTAGCATATAAACCCACAGGCATTATTTTATAGACACAACATTCAGACCTTCAAGGTGGGTGTGTGTAAATTCCACCTCCTAAATCTTGACACTCAGCTCTGAAGGCAAAGCCTGCAATTAAAGGCCACTGACAGGTCTTTAGGCACAAACCAGCAGCTTTGCAGTAAGTAAGGATGCACCAATTATTTTTTGTAAATGTTTTTATTGATTTCAGAGAGGAAGGGAGAGGGAGAGAGAGAGAGAGAAACATCAATGATGAGAGAGAATCACTGATCGCTGCCTCCTGCATGCCCCACACTGGGGATGGAGCCTGCAACCCAGGCATGTGCCTCGACCGGGAATTGAACTGTGACCTCCTGGTTCATAGGTGGGTTTTGTTTGTTGAGGTCAACACTCAACCACTGAGCCACGCCAGCTGGGGAATGCACTAATTATTTGGGAAAGACCTACTAATGTTCTAGTGACCTTATTCATAGACTGTGACCTTAGAACCACAGTGACTGAGATAGACAATGTCCCCTTCATTGTCTCGTTGAGCAAGAGGCTGAATGAAGTCACAAAAAGTCCCAGAGAGAGGTAGGGGCAGGCAAAGCACAGGGTTTTAAAGTAAAGAGGGTTGGTAAAATACACATCTGTTTTTCTCTTTTCCATGAAATCCCACTGAAACAACTATAAAAGTATTTGTTTTGTGTGTGTGTGTGTTTAGGTTTAAACCTACCAGAATGGAGAAAATAGGTAAGGAAAAACCCAATGTAGAGAAAAAATACACAATGCAATCTTAAGCCGAGAATCACACATTAGCAGCACATAATCAGAAATAAAGGCGCCTCTAGAAACGAAGGTGAAGGCAATGGGACTGGTTGCAATTTAGTTTAAGAAGACCTGCTTCCCCTCTTCATGCAGCAAGACTGCCCAGATCCCAACCTGGCGAAAGACTGGGGATTTCTTCCCCAGAGAAGGTAAAGCAAAGGGTCTCTGGATTATAGGGGATGAAAAATAAAATTTCTAAAAAAGGAAGAAAATAGCTCTTTAAAAAATTCTGGGCATTTAACATCTAGTTAAACCAGCCAAACTGTCAGTGAAGTGAGTGAACAGAATGAAAGTATTTTCAATCCTGCTTGGTAAGTTACTGTAAGATATATTTTACCAGAATGGGGGAGTAAAGCTGAGAAATAGGAAGACAAGAGAAACAAGAAATGATCCAAACCCAAGGAGGGTAAAGGGGAGCTCCACTATGGTGGTGAACAGAGACCCCAGAGGAACAGCTGTGTGCCAGGCTGAGCGTGGGGGGGGGTTGGGTTGGGGGGGGCAGCAACCAGTCCAGAGTGGAACAGATCAGAGGTCCCCAGTGCTGAAATCAATGGAATGCCTGGTGCATCTGAATGTCTTAGGGGGGGATTTAGACATCTGATGAAGAGTTTGAGGTTGAATTCCTAATAAGTACACAGAAAACCAACAAACAACAAAAACAAGAAAAAATACGATAATTATTAACTCTTGGGGGAACGCTGTCAAGGAAAGAAAAAGCAATCATAGTTTACAGCACGGCTCACCTGTGACTGGTGTTTACATAGTCATAACAATGTAAGCACTCAATACTGACCTAATCAGGATTATAAAATAAAAATACTGCGAGAGCCCTAACCGGTTTGGCTCAGTGGATAGAGGAGCGTCGGCCTGCGGACTGAAGGGTCCGAGGTTTGATTCTGGTCAAGGGCATGTACCTTGGTTGTGGGCACATCCCCAGTAGGGGGCGTGCAGGAGGCAGCTGATCGATGTTTCTCATCTATGTTTCTAACTCTCTATCCCTCTCCCTTCCTCCCTGTAAAAAGTCAATAAAATTTTTTTTTTAAATATTGCAAGAGTAGGGGATGATTTCCACAGTGGGAATTCAATAGAGATGCCTAGAACTAGACTATCTAGTATTAGTAATAACTAGCTACAGAAAGAAGTTTAATACCAAAATAAGCAGCTAAAAGAGGTGAAGTGGTTGCTTCTGGGAGGAGAAATGAGAAAGCAGGGGACTACTATACTTTGCAGAACCCTTTGACTTTTTAAATTACACATGTATGACTTTGATCTTAGAAAGAGATTGATATGCTAAAATGAGAAATGATAATAGCCAGACATTCATTCATTCCATAAGCAGTTAATGTATTACCGTACACCAGTCCCTGGGAATAGAGGTGGGGCAGATCCACTCCCTGGTTCAGTTCAGTAGGTCTCTCAACACAGCCTGGAGGGCAGCAATTCAAACTCCTCCCTAGTGAGGTATTAATAAAGACAGATGCCTGGATATCTGCTTGTCTTAAATTTAAAGGTTTGTAGCTAGTGGCTTCTGTTGGCTTGCCCTCAGGTAGCCTTGGAATGATGTCATGGGCTTGTTAGCCTCAAGGCATGATGGGACATGAGCAGGTGGGGCAGACAACTCCTAAAATAACACTAGCCTCTAACTTGGGCAGCCCTTGGTTTTCTGATGCACTAAAGTGGCCTAAGGCTTGTTTCAAGCAGGAAGGGGCTTGTTTCAAGGAGGAGGGTCACTGTTCTGGCTGCTTCGCTTGCATGACTTAAATCTCATAATAAACCTCTTGGTGGCTACTATTATCCCCACTTTCCAGATGAGGAAACTGGAGCCCAGAGAGGTTACATGACTTGCTTAAGGTCACACAACTTGGAAGCAGCAGAATTTAAATTCAAACCCAAGTCTCAAATTCATGCCCTTCAAGCCTCAAGACCGGAATTCTCAATCATGGGATTAATAGTTGTAAGACCTGGATACTAGTTCCTGCTCCACCATTAACCAGCTGTGATTAATGGCAAGTCCCTTCCCTTCTCAGTGTCTGTTTCATCTGGAAAATGAAGAGGGTTTGTACTTTGTATATACTTCGGCAGTCTGTTAGGATGGGAGAAGCCAATGGGAAAAGGAAATGTGTGAATGTGGTGCAGGGATGAACACTTTCCTCCTCTGAGCCTCAATTTCCTCATCTGTGAGATCAGAATCATTAAAACATACACACACAAGGTTGCTGAGTGTATTAAATAAGATAATGTATGAAAAGTACTTAGCACTTGGTCAGGCACATAGTACATGCTCAGTAAACATCAGGCCTTATTCATTCCTATTATTAAGGTGCTTACAGAGCCCCACCATACATGGATTCCTGAAAGCTTCCACTTCGAGTTAGGTCAAAGTACTATTTGCGGGAAGAAAAATAATCAAGGCAGAAGAAAGGGAGTCGAACAAAATTACTAACAGGAATGTGTACTGTTGCCCTTTATTGGTTTTACATACAAGTTAGTTTACAAATACTTTCAGGAGCATGTAAGTGTGAAATTGGAAAGCATCACTGCAGGAATGCCAGGAGCTACCACACTGGCGATATAAAAGTGAAGGCAGAGGGAATGGGGGTGGGCCAGGGGAAAGGAGCAGAAAGGAGAAAGGCAGAAAGGTAAGGAAGGTGAGCCCAAGGTGTGCAAGGACAAAAGACACCAGCCTGGGGAACAAACTGATTTTAAAGTTCAATGCTCATTCATCCAGATTTATTGCTGAATACATGCTCTTATTTGACTTTATAAACATGCCCTCCATTCTCCTGCCTCTGTGCTTCGCTCAAGCCATGGCCTCTGTGTGCAATTCCAATTCCTAGTTAGGGACACTGCTCAAGGCCCACCTAGTTTTCAGGCCGAGCTTGAGTTTTATTTTGAGAAGAAAGTGTAAACCATTCATGGTTAATAAGAATATAGACATTGGGTCAGCAAGACCTGCTTGGGCGATCCTAAGGCAAGTTTCTTAACCTCTCTAAACCTCAGTTTCCCAGGCTGTAAAATGCAGACATGTAATCACAACCTTCAGGGTTATAACAAATAATAAATGAAATCATGCATGTGTAGTGCGTGACCATCTGCTCAATAAATGTCAGTTGCTATTATTTTCTCTATCGCCCACATTCCAGTCCAATTTTCTCCAGACCTCAAGTGTAGCTCCCATTACACTGAACTAGAATTACTGCCCATTCCCACTGTCCCAGAGGGAAGGAACCATGCTTTCATTTATCTCTGAATTCCTGAAAAGAGCCTGGAACACTAACACGCAATAGGTGCTCAATGAATGTCATCTGAATAGAATGCAATGACTATAACATTCTCAAACTCATCATCGTTAGTTCAAGTGGAAGGAAAAACATTCCCAACAATTGGCTACAGGTGACCAGATAATCCTGGCAAGGTTTCCAGTCTAGTTTGACATGAGAGTGAGGCTCTCCAGGAACCCATTTTATGGTGGGGAGGGGACCCTTTTGCACCAACAATAATGAAAACAAACAACTAACATGTATTGAGGACTTACTATGCTCCAAACACTACTTAAGCGCTTTATCCAAAAGTGCTTTATCCAATTCTTAAGTCCATTTTACAGAGGAAGAAACTGAGTAGGGTGGCCAACTGTCCCATTTTGCCTAGGATGTGCCTGGGAGGCAAGATTTTCAGTTGCTAAAACCAGAAACGATCCAGGCACACTGGGATGAGTGTGCCCCACCACGGATGCACACAGATGTTGAGTAAATGTCCCAAAATTAATAAGTGCTGCCAGGATTATGAATCCAGGACCCAATCAACTGTACTACAGGCACAGACAGAGGCAAAGGTGAACCCACTGAGACAACAAATTAAGCAGGTTCTAAAGTGGCCTGGACAGCTGGTCTGGCTCAGTGGATGGTGCGTCAGCCTGCAGACTGAGGGGTCCTGGGTTCGATTCCAGTCAAGGGCACATGCCTGGATTGCGGGCTTGATCCCCAATAGGGGTTGTGCATGAGGTGGCCAATCAATGATTATCTCTCAACATTGATGTTTCTCTCTCTCTCTCCCTTCCTTTCTGAAATCAATAAAAATATATTAAAAAAAATAAAGCGGACTGTCCATCATACTTTCCAGCACAGAGTCTAACACAAGTTGGTACTCAAATGATTCTCCCAACCATGTTCTAGTCATCCACTGCCTGTGGCTAAAAACATGAACTTGCACAAGTCACTTAAAATCTCTGGGCTTCAGTTGTTGTATCTTCAAAATAAGGGGTCAAATTAAATCAGAGATGGCAAATAAATGGGTTCCCTTGCCCATGGCAGGCAGAGGTAATTAAGCTACTCCTTCCCACTCTATGTGAACTTGGGCCTCAGAATCTTTCTCAACCCAGCACCCTGGACATTCACATCCCACTTGTAGGAGTTGATGCTTAAGCATGATCTCCTAAGCTAGACCTTTACCTTCATAGTCTGTTGGCACTAAACTATCTTCCTGAGATTGTCTTGGTCTCCAGATTTGGCACTAGACTAATATCCAAGGACAAGAAGCAGACAGATCACAGCAGCAATGCAAAGGAAGGGACAGTCCCTAAAGATTGGTCACTCCCTGCGGGCAGTCCTGTGCAGCATGGTGACCAACAACAGGGACTCAGAATCCTGGATCGCCATTTACTGGTTGTGTGACCTTGAACAACTTACTTAACTTCTGTTTCTCCATTTCCTTAAATATAACATGAGGGTGATAATACCACCTACCTCATGGGGTTAATATAAGGATAAGTATATAGTATGTGCAAGTATATGTGTGTAGAAATCTTTAGCACGTTGTGCTATATGCGTTTAATAATTGAGAATTCTCAAAACCACTCTCTGAGGTACATTATTTAATAGATGAAGACACTGAGGTTCAGACAGATTAAGATGCCCAAGGTCACACAACTAGTTAAGCAGCAAAGCCAGATTCAAATGTTAATTCCAAAGCCTTTGCTTTGCAGTCTCACTGCATCTCAGTAAACACTCCAATACTTATTAGAAGAATCGATGATGAAATGGAAGTGCTTATTGATTATACACAGGGGCCTGCCGACCCGGGACCGCTGTCCTCAGTACCTGCTTGTTCCCTATTGGCACTGCTTTCCTACTGAATCTGGACTATCACTTACTTTAACCCCTTGCCCAGCCTCATAATTTGCATACAGATCATGGCAACAGATTTGAGCATCAGCCTACAGAAAACCAGAACACCTGCTGAGTCTCCACTTTTGAGAAACAGGAGAGGACCTTTGAGATTGATTATTGGTCTTCCCTCATCAATAAGGCAAATTTGTTATTTTCTAGATCTGTATCTTTCAGGGAATTGAGCAAACAGATTAGAGAAAATGGGTAAAGGGATTAAGTACCTAGGTATATATGTGCTATCCTATCTACCTTACTCCCTAGAAATTCTCCTAAACATACTGTATATATATTTTTATCTTAATCATATTCACAAAAACACCTATTCTTGCTAACTCTAAAGTTCCTAGCTAATATTTTTCTCACCATTCTATTGTGTCCAAAGAGAGTGAGCTGGTGCCCATGCTTCTAGTTCATTCCATCTAGTGCCTTATTTTTAAAAACAGAAAAGGTGCTTATAGCTTTACCAAAGATGGGACTTGTGGAATTTCAACTCTAGTGGAAGAGACCAGAAATTGGTTCCATTCCTGCCTCTGCCAAGGACTGCAGATGCAGGCTGCTGGTTGGAGCTGAGCAGGCAGTTTAAAGCAGGTGACACAGAATTGGTGTGTTCTTTTCAGTGACCTGTCACACTGTAGGACACGACATGAAAAGGTCCACCAACGTCCAAAGAGCAGCAAGAAATAGGATGTCTGACTCTTCAGCTACATTTTTAGAAACCAGTCCAATGGCTCTTGCCTCTCCTTTATAGACGATAAGAGAGAAGTGATCTGGAAAATTACAGATACGTTTTCTCCAAAAACTCTCTTGTTGCTTATTAGATAAAGTAGGCTTCATCAAAACCAATTACTCTTTATATTCTAAACAGTTCCTTCCTTTTTAGAACTGTTGGACTCATGCCTTTTCAAAGGAAAGCAACCTCTTGGCCAATAACTGTGACTCATTCAACTCTATTGCCAAGAGAGAAACCCACAGTTATCCAGTCGGAAAAAAGGTCCTAGCGAATAAGTGTTTTTATCTCTAAAATTTGCTCTGTGAGCGTGTGTATATAGGAGGTGAGAGCAGATAAAAATTTGCCAGGGAAGCAATAAAGGAAAAAGATGAAACTGGTGAATGCAATCCTATATAATAAAAGCCTAATATGCAAATCAACCGAACAGTGGAATGACCGGTGGAACAACCGGTCGCTATGATGCTCATTGACCACCAGGGTGCAGACACTCAATGCAGGAACTGCCCCCAGCCCACAGGCCCCAGGCCAGCCAAGGCGGGTGCCAGCGGGGGCCCCTCCGATTGCCCCGCCAGTAGCCCCACAGATCGGCCCTGATCACCGGCCAGGCCTAGGGATCCTACCCATGCACAAATTCGTGCTACCAGGCCTCTAGCTTTAACATAAAGGGTTTGGGAACTAGAGAGGGTAGTGGTTAGGGAATCTGGCTTAGAATCTGAAAGCTCTGGACTCGGCTTAGTGTTTAACTTGGAGAAATTACTAAGAATCTATTGCCTTCACTGAAAATGGTGATAACAGTGCACTGTCTGCAAGGTTGTTATAAGGTTTAAATGAGATAATGCAAATGAAGGACACAACACCAGGAGCAGACACTATTATTATTAACCAGTGGCCTTTCTTTGCACATCATTTTGCACTAACACTATTTGACAACTAACATTCACAGAGCACTTACGATGACTAGGCACAGTACTGAGTTGTGGGTTTCATAGGAGAATTGAGTCTTAGGTTGATTATCTTAATAAGTCAGCCTTAAGTTTGGGAGTATTAGTACTCTTTTCAGATTATTGTTAAGATCGGGACGATGCCTCCTAAGAAGGGTTTAGTAGTATCCAACAAATACAAAGTACTCAACAAAAGGCACACTAACGTCAAGGGCGAGCCCCATTAGCCTTGATCACCATCACGAGGGTGAGAGGATTGACCTGAGTCTGTTTCTTTCTCCCCCATTTAGCCACAAGCTTGGTGGCCAGCTCTTACATCCCCTAGCCTAGACCAGGGACTTGGGCTATTCTGGAACAACTATGGAAGGACCCAGCAGCTCAAGGAGCCAGCACTCAAGAGTTTGATGGTTAAGGGGATTAGAACAGAGAAAACTAGTCAGACTGCCAGTTACCCCAACAAGAAGAAATAACCCAAAGGAAACTGATAATGCTACTTCTTGATCTATATGCTGGTTACGAGGATGCGTTCGCTTTGAAAACACTCAACAACTTCTACAATTAAGGACTGTGCACTCTTCTGTATGAATGTTATGTTACAATGAAAGATTCTAAACAGTGACCGCCCCGCTCCATTATTCAAAGCATAAAACCAGCCCTTCCCAATGGGTGTACCACAACTGGGTTACAAGCACAACAGGTCAGTCACCTGGGGCAGCAAGCAGCCTCATCAGCTTACCCCACAGGTAAGAAATAAGATGTTATGGTTTTTGGTAAGACGAAGAGATGCTGCTCTTGAGTTCCATCCAAACAACACCCTCCTCAATCACACAAGTTTACCTCAAGGTTCCTCCTGTGTTCCGTGCTGCTGAGTCGGCCAGACTCCCGATGACCCTATGAATGAGTGATGGCCACAATGTCCTATCCTCAACAGCCCTGCTCAGCTCCTGCAGACTCATGCCCGTGGCTTCTTTTATGGAGTCAGTCCATCTCACATTGGGTTTTCCTCTTCTCCTGCTGCCTTCTATTTTCACCAGCATTACTGTCTCTTCCAAAGAACTCTGTCTTCTCACGATGTGCCCAAATCAGGACAGCTTCAATTTTGTCATTTTTGCCTCCAGCGATGTTTCGGGCTTAATTGGCCCTAGGACGCACTTACTCATCTTTCTGGCGGTCCAGGTATCAGAGAGCCCTCCTCCAACACATTATTTCAAATGGATCCAGTTTTTTTTTCCTGTCAGCCTTCTTCACTGTCCAAATTTCACATCCGTACATAGTAATTGGGAATGCAAGGTTACCTATCTGAGGTTAACTTTATTTACTGAATTTTTAATCAGATATTTTTATCCTCTCCAACAAGGAGAGATAACACTTCATTTAAGGGTCAACACCCCTAGACTGCTCTTTATACCACTGAGAGTTAGTCTTTGACATCATTCCTTATCTTACTCTTTAGAACAAGCAAATGCCTAGTTCACCCCTCTCCTCTCCCCAATTTCAATCATTTATTAAGTCAATGGATATAACACAGACCACATGCTGGTTTTTTCTTTGAAAGTTTATTGTTATTTAAAAAAAAAAAAAGCCTATACTTTTTACATTTTTACATCCACCTCTCAGAACATATAATAGTACCAGGTAATGGTGTTATTTTATAAAAAGCCCACCAGCTGCTTGAAATGGCTGCAAAAATTTTTTTTACCACGTTCTGGTAATAAAGTGGTTTGAACTCTTTGGAAAAATTGGTGTAACATTAAATAAGTACCAATATTTCAAATTCCCAGATTAGAAAAAAGATTTTTAAATCAGAAGGAAATTTAGTAAAATTCGAGGCTAAAGGAAAATGCTAATAGAAAAACAAAAGAATATTGTAAAAAAATAGGATTCCCCCCCCCCCAAGTTAGATTTAAAAAAATTGCAACCAACCCTCCCCCATATTTCTCTTAGAAAAGCCACCCAATGCTGAGCACAGGGTCCCCCACACAAGTATATAAGTAGCTTGATTTGCAGATCAGCCTCTGGATCGTACACTGGCCCCAGTTAGAAGTTTTTTAAAAAACTAAGTTACATTAGGTAGTTAGACATCCACAAATACTGGTATCTAATCAAATGAAAATATCCTGGCTTTGGTATGGCTACCGAAATATGGAAACTGTTCAAGAGGACACTGGCTTAGGGAGAAAAGGAGTTGGAGAAATATACAAAACCCCCAAAAGGAGGTAAAATAAATACTAGGACACGTGGATAGCAAACACTGTGTACTTGTGGCAGATGCCTCAAGCTGAACAAATGTATCAACAGGTTCTTGATCAGAATGACACACATCCAAGTTCTTCATCAGAAACACACACATACAGGTTCTTGATCAGAAGTGTCTGGACCAACCTTTATCAAAGTCACTTTACAGAAAATAGTTGAATTTGGGAACTCATCTGTACCCTGGGTCTAGTGAGAGACAAAACTTTTAGAATAAGAATGGCCAGCTGGGCTAAAAGCCAGCCCTCTCTTATTATAGGAGTCCCAAAGTCTGTGTTCCCCATCACAAAAGTTCCTCCAGCTCCTAACGAATGGGCTCTTCCACTCCCGGTCACTGCAGGGGCATCTGAGAGGTTGAAATGCTGATTTTTCATCTCTGGAGTAACTAAGTAAAAAACTAATAAATCTTCTGGGATCAGGAACATACTTTACTGTGCTGTATGTCACGTCTAAATCACATTTTCCTTCATTTTCGGTAGATCATGATTTTAAGAGTTGTGAGAACACTGAGGGGCAAAAGGCAGTGATGGGGCCAAGACCATGCCTCCCTGTGGCCTCAACACCCTCAAATTTACAGAAGAGAAAAGGCCAAAGCATCCAGATACTGGTCTTCAAATAGTTACTTCACAAAAACACAAAGGTGCCACCAGGCAAGGCAGGGGAAAAGGCAACTTGCCGCTCAATGCTGAATCCCCAACAGTTATCAATACAATCCTTTCCCAAAAAAAGCAAACTCTGGTGTACTGTTAGGAAGGTAAGCTAATACAATCATTAAAACAAACAAAAAACTCTTTGATGGCAGCACATACTAAATACATCTAAATAATTTCCATCACAGGGCACTAGATGACAACCAGTACCTGCTATTACGGGATGTTACACACACCACAATGACAATTCAAGCAAGAGAGAAACCCCAAACAGCCAAGGCTGCCAAGAAGAAACAAAACGTGAAGCCCCTCTTTACTGTGGACTTGGTTCACTGAAGTCAACATTCTAATAATGGGAGGTCCTGGGGGCAGAGAATAAACACCAAAGGCCCAGGCAACTTTTGATGAACAGCACTCTTTATCCTGTTTTTAAATGAGACCCTATCACCAGAATAAAAAAATGAAAAAAATAGATTATAAATTAAAACAAAAATATATCTGTACAAGTCTTTACTCCGAGTCAGTAAGGTTTGGTCTCTGTCGAAGGCAGGACTTTGGAGGTGATTTACCTGTCATCACAGCCCCATGACTTGCGACTTGTGTTGGGGTGTGTACATCGAGAGACAACACAAAGGGAATCACTTGAGACCAAGGGAACTACGTACAAAGGTTTCCTAGGACATGTCAAGTCTACTAATTGCCCAAAGAGATGCTAACACATGCTCTAACCCCCAAAACTTGGTAAACATCGTAAGGTGGCAACTAGAATACAAAAAACCCCATGACCCAACAAGTCATTTCTCTCGTTGTAGGAATGAGGAAAGGGTGCACGGAGTGAAGGGGAGGCTGTTTCATCAGAATTCATTAGGAAGAGTGGGTTTAGCGACAGCCTTCTGTCCTCAACCTGGGCCAGAACTCCAGGAGGCTGTGAGTGCCGACAGCAAGGTTCCATGGGTTTGGAATGGCCAATGTGCAATAATGGGATCAGTGACAAGAGTGCAATTTGAATTATGAGTGAGAGTCTGTAGATAACTGCAGACTCTCACTCATCAATCTCCCTCCCAAACTTCGATACATAACCCAATAATCAGCCTGTGGCAGGTCTCTTCACCTACCGGCAACAGGGAAAATTAGTTGCAAATGAAACGATCTGAATGACCACTTCTTGTTTCCAGCTCGAGCTAGAACAACTGTGTGTAAATAAACCACTTGTGCATTAAATAACATTTAAAATACGGTATCTTCAGCACATTATGAATATGAAATGCCCCCTCCCCCCAGCCCCAATTACTTCAGCGCACATAGTCCCTCAGGCAAATTTTTCTGTCGTTCAGCCAGTGGAGTGGATGGCATACGCCAGATGTTCCACAAGGCATTTATTTCTCTGAGAAGGCTGAGAGCCAGCAGAATTAATCTTCTTCTGCTAGGACCTCTGCCCCAAGCTTCTGGGGAAACACTGAATTAGACTCCACAAGGGAAGTAGGTACATGATCCACTAATCAGATTCAAAACATGAAAATCCATTGTTGAGTGTATCCCTTCCCGCTCCTCTTCATGGTAGAAAGACCTAAAGATAATCAATTAAAAAAAAATGTCCCTTCAAACTCAAAAGAAGCTTTGGGGGGGGAAAAACCACAAAGCCAAAAAAAAATAAACAAATAAGTAAGTTAAATTCCCAATTCGCCTGAAAGTAAAATCATCTTATGGCGACGGATGACTGGAAGAAGTCGAGGCAGTAAAGAATGAAACAAAGATGGGAGCGACTGGCCACGAAAGTGCCTTGCAGAATCCACAACAGTGTTCTCCATTGTCCAAGGCCAAGGAGCAATTCCCAAGTTAAAAACTTTCTATTAGGAAGAAAACAACAAAACCAAAAACCACTTCAGAAAAAGGGTCAAGGGAAGTAGCGCACTGTAGAAAGTCAAGCCGCTGACCTCCGGCGGATCACAAAGAGCCCACGCTGAAGCTGGCCCAAGTAAATCCTCATCTTGGTGCTGTCACTGGTCTTTCTCACCCAGATCTGCAGAGAAGGAAAGAGAGAGGCTAAGAATGAGGAGTAAGTCTTCCAGAGCACAAAAATATTTGCATAAATTAGGTGTGGGCACAAAACTGGCAACCTCTTCCTGTCAATTTGCAAGGACTTCGAAAGCACCTCCTTGACCTTTGGCCCTCCTAAAGGCACACCTCCAGTGTAGACAGTAGACATCAACCTTGAACTCATTTCTCCCAGCCATCTCTCTTACACCTTTAAGAAAATGGAGCCCTATACTCAGTGGACCCAGCATTAGCCTGTGGACTGAAGGATCCTGGGTTCGATTCCAGTCAAGGGTACATGATCCCCAGTAGGAGGTGTGCAGGAGGCAGCCGATCGATGATTCTCTCTCATCAGTGATGTTTCTCTCTCCCCCCCATCCCTCTCTCTGAAATCAATAAAAATATATTTATTTTTTTAAAAAAAGAAAGAAAATGGAAAGCACAATGATACTGTGTTCCATTTGGCTTTGATCTTAAGGGCTCTTTTTGATTTCGTTTGACTACAGAGTTAACATTCAAGATAGATTCATCAATATACACTTTCAGTCAAATTAGGAAATATTTTGGCAGTCCTTCCCTCCAGACCATATCGTTTTCCCACAGAGGAAATAGCAGGTTTTGCGTTTCACAGGCAGACACATTCTTCTGTAGAACTGAGAATGAACCCTGCAGCAGGGGACTGCCCGAGCTGACAAGTGCACTCAATAAGGACGGAAGGAGAGCTGGCACACCTGATCAAGGGGCTACTGTGGGCCAGACACTGCTGGTCAAGTTGAGCCTCCTCCGCCTCAGAACCTCCACCCAACCCCCTGCAATGAAGTAAGTATTAGCATCACCCCCCTTTTATAGAACAGCAAGGCTAAGTCATGTGTCCTATGTGAACCCTGGCATCTGACATCAAAGTCCTTGCTCTTCTCCACTAACCCAGCCCTTGACTCTTTTCATCATTCTCTCGTGTGTTTAATCAACATACAATTAGATGGAGCCAAAAGCATTAAACTTTTTTTTAATCTGCATCACATATATACAAGTACAAGTTTACGGATATATCTTCTCCCTCCCCTGCTTAGTCTTCAGATTTTAAAAAGTTTATTCTCAGTTTCCTCTCAGTTTCTTTACTGCAGGGGTCCTCAAACTTTTTAAACAGGGGGCCAGTTCACTGTCCCTCAGACCGTTGGAGGGCCGGACTATAGTTTAAAAAAAACTATGAACAAATTCCTATGCACACTGCACATATCTTATTTTGAAGTAAAAAAACAAAACGGGAACAAATACAATATTTGTATTTGCATGTGGCCCGCGGGCCATAGTTTGAGGACCCCTGCTTTACTGTGATTATTTAGCAACAGACTTTATTTTTAAACCAGTGTGTTGAACTTTAAAGTTAAAAGCCTCGCATGAAGCTGAATCTCTAAGGAACCAATTTCAACTAAAAACCGACCCCAAGGAGGGCTGAACTGGGAAGCCACCAACATGTTTAGATGTGCCCACCAAATCTGTACAAAGTAAAGTTATGCAAAGGCCAAGTAGCTCCACTGCCACTTAGGATGTGACCGTAAACATGAGCTGGAATACTTCCAAGAAGTGAGAAATATTTTCCTGTTCCCAGAGTTGCGTGCCTCTGATGCACTGAGGCGTCTCCCCTCCAGGAGATATGTCTCAATGTCACTGTTTCCTTGTCAGACCTCACTGACACTCTATTATGTCAAAGGGTGACAATCTTCAACACAGAGACAGAAAAATCTAACTTGCATTTCTATTTTCCTAAAAAATTTTGAAGAGTCAGAGAGAACAGTGCACTACATCTGAAGTCAGGTTTAGGTTCTAGGAGACCACACGCTAGGTATAGCAGTGCACACGGCCATGCGCAAAACTCCGCTGTGAAATGACAACACTTGCTGAGCAGCAGATGCTATCTATTAGATCGCCCGTTCTGGTTTTGAGTTGGCTTGAAGTGAAACACAGATCCTGAGTCCAGAGAAGAACGACATTCATTTATCTGGAAGGCTCTCCCTAACTTCTAAGTAAACAATCATTGTGCAAACTAGTCACATTTAAGGGCATTTTCAATTCAGGAAGCTGGGAGAATAGAAGAGGCTTAAGTTATTTCATAATCCAGTTTCATTAGATTTGCTTGCACTGGCACAAATAAGTTACAGAGGGTAGACACATAAAAATCAATTTTGCTGCAGACATCCTTGGACTGATAAAAGATGGAGCCAATCAGCTATTAAAGTTTAAAACTTTTTTTAACTACTAACAGGTTACACATTGCTGACATCCTCCTAATGAAGGGCCATTCGGAGAACTCACAGGCCAGACATATCATCCTTGAGCATAAGCCTCTGAGATAACTTTACAACCAGTCCCCATCCTACAGAGGTGATGGGGGGAGACCAACACCTAATGGCACGAGCCTGGAAGCTCATTGTTCAGAGGCACAACAGGACATGTCAGATTGGGATAACAGCAGGCAAGGAGTAGTGTGTGGGTCAGATCAGACCAGCACCCATTTATTGAGCACTTACTGTGTGCCAGACCCTGTGCCAGATGTCTCGATACAACCTCACAGCACGAAACAAATCTATCAGTACACATAAACATTCTAGAGAAAGAACAGACAAAGATGGAGTATGCTCCACAGGCAGGTTCCATTCTCAGTGGATGGTTACCTTAAAAAAGCAGCAGGGTTTGAAAGCACAGAAATCACACAGACTTGCCTTTTGTTCATTCCTGTTGTCCAACTAGTGGTTCCCAACTCAATTACTGCACAGGTAGTGCACAGATACCACAAGGAATACACTATCCGCATATACCACAGTCAAGCAAAGTAAGGAACCGCCAAAGGTGATTTTGCCTATGTGTAGTTTCTGCCTGAAAGCACTGAATTTAGACTCTAACCCACATATAACCCATGATCCCACTGTACTTTCTCAGTGGCCCTCCCACTGCAGGTTGTCACCTTTTGCTTTCCTAAAGGGTGAGGGAGTTTGGTCCCTACCTCATTGGCTCCAACAGAGCTGATCACACAGCTCAGTTTCTGGTTGTCCTTTGACTCCAGATAGATGGCTTGGCTCTTGTGGTACCTGCCAAAAACAGGACACAAGTTTATTCCTTTAACCACTTTATTGAAGTATGACTGAAATATAAAGAGCTGTACACATTTATGAGTTTGGGGATAAGTATACACCCGTGAAATCATATCACCATCAAGGCCATAGACATACAGGTGTGGACAAAAGTCAGTTTACAGTTGTAAGCGAAACTCGGTTTATTTTGCATTACTATTTATTACTATTAACCTGCATTTGCCCACCCATGTATATATCACCTCCCAAAGTTTCCTCCTGCCCTCTTTATTATGATTATTATTTTTTTGTGGGGGTTTTTGTGGTAAGAACACTCAACATAAGATCTACCCACTTGAAAAATTTTAGGTATAAAATACAGTACTGTTAAAGGCACAGATATTTTTAGGAAGAAAGGAAGGGAATATCACCAGAATAAAAAATGTAATTAAAGGAGACTTAATTGATATTTGAGGAAGAGTCTGGATTTCAGATATAATTTAAAGGCTTCCATCCTTGGGTTAGATTAGATGATGACCTCCTAATCTTCTAAATTTAACTTATATTCCTTGGTCCCTTTACAGTCAGGGAAGGGGAGGGCAAGAAAAGGGCTAGGAAATTAACTCTATATTTGTTTTTTTTAAAATATATTTTTTTATTGATTTCAAAGAGGAAGGGAGAGGGAGGGATAGAAACATTAAAGATGAGAGAGAATCATCGATCTGTTGCCTCCTGCATGCCCCACACTGGGCATGTGCCCTGACCAGGAATCAAACCGTGACCTGTTTTATAGGTCAACGCTCAACCACTGAGCCATGCCCCACTCTGAGCTGTATTTACTTTTTTATTTGGACTATACGACCTCGTTCAAAAAGTAAATTATAATTTTTCAAGTAAAACTTGGTTTCACCCCAAAACATTAAAGGCTGGGTAGATAAAACAATAGAAGGGCTTGAAAAACTGGTTTGTTATTTTGTATTTGTCCAAATAAATCATCAACAAGAAGGAAGGCCAAATTCAGCCTTTACTTTGGTCACTCATTCCACAAACACTCATGACTCACTCACTGTGTACTCTATGTTGGAGGCTGGAGGCAGACAGTGAACAAGGCAACAAGGTCCCTGCTGCCATGGAACTTCCAATGCAATGGCAGCAAAGGAGATTAAGTCATCCCAACTGACCAGCAGTCACTAGGTGATGTGCACCAGAGTATCTAACATGGCCGGTCAGTCAGGACAGTTGCTTTGAATGTAGTAGACATGACAGACACTCCCCTTTCAGCCTCTATATCTATTCCCCTGGCCTATAGTGAAGGACCACCTTCGACTTCTACAACTTCAGGGATAAGGCCGAGGGTGAAAATGAGGAAGCCAGGGAAAAAGCCCAGTGGGACAATAGCAGCTGCCACAGGATGAAGGAGCAGCTGCTGGATTACAAAAGCAACTAAATTGCTACTGGCAGCCCTGGCCAGTCCCTGTTCAGTCAAGAACATCACGGTTGGTTCATCCTGGCCACACAGATCTGGCTTAACAGACCCACTAACTCAAGTTCCACCAAAACCAAAATGCATCTCCCGACACAGCACTGCTTCTTACCATTATTTCCATAAGAGAAGCAGACTATTTTGCTGGGATAATAAAGTAATCTACTGCCAAGACATTACAGTAAAGGATGTACTTCACTCCCACAATCAGCTTTTTCCAATCTAGGCTCTAAGCACTGTTTAACCTACTACTTAGGAGCTGAAAACTCAGGTTTCCAAGTCAATCGACTTCCTGAAAACACTGTTAAAAGAAATTGAATCATAAATGCAATTAGAACAGCAAGAGTGGTTTAGATCCAGCTTCAAAGTGGCTTTTGGCCAGAGATGAATTGGTAAACTGGGTTAGGGACCTTCATTATGCTGAATACTTAATATCGCAAGGTTTGACTTGCACAGGGCATGAGGAAACTCAAACTCAAGTTTCCCTCCCCCATCTAATCCAACTGCCCTGTATAAATGGTTAGAATAAAAATATAGAGGGGAGAACATTCACAGTTATTCTATAGGGACTGTGATTTATTAGAGTTAAAAACAAAAGATAACAGGCATCTAGCCTCAAGTCATTCTGATACTACTTTCTAAATACTTTAATAAAGCAAGGTCATGGATGTGGTGCAGAAGTATATTACTAGTGTGGAAACATGCTCAATATACTGCTAAATAGAGGAAAATAACTATGTCCATATGTTCCTGTGTTTGTAACAAAACATATGCATATTACTCGTGTATCAGACACTCAGAAAAAACTGGTTAATTTATATATTAAAATGTATATTAAAATTTTATAAAACATAAAATTTAAACTAAGAATGGTATTCCTTTTATTGCACAGTTTTCTTTTTTCAAAAATAAACAGGTGTTACTTATATTAAAAAGTAAGTAATATTTTCTTAAGTCATGGTACTGGACAATACCCAAATAAGAAAGATGGGGTAAAAAGAAAATTTAATGTCACAAATTTTATCCTAATGTCTGTTAAAGACACGTTAACTCTGGGAGACTATTCAAACGATTCTCCTGAGATGTGCTCAGAGGCCAAACCCCAACACACCTGACTGGCTTAAAAGTGAACATCAGGAGTAAACAATGCAATCCAGCCTTTTAGCCCTGAGATGTGGTCTGGGAGTTAAGTATCTGGCCACCTCCCCAGTGTGCCTGCTCTGGAATCACCAAATACATAGTGGTGGCTTAAATGCCCATCATTGGTCACTATTTGCTCCTGGAGAACTGGCCAGCCCACTTCCAACCCAACTGATTCCCTGAAGCAGAGTTTCTGGGACCTCCAGGAGATACTTATGTGCCACATCATAATGGCCTCGGGGAACCATTATCCCTGGATATCAAATCTATTAAAACATCTGAATTCTATGGGGAAAAAAAAAAAGTGCTCATGTAGGGGGTGGGGTATTTTTAAGATGAAACCAAAAGTACATGACAACCTTAAAACACAAATTTACTTTCCAATTTCTAAAGACTAATAAAAGAACAGAAAGAAATTCAAAATATACTTAGACATAAAAAATGTTCAAAAGCAACATCAATCGAGCTACATTAGTAAAAATGTACATTATCATTTTTTTGCCAATTAGCCCATTTTACAAGCTACAACTCATCTCTGCTGAAAAAAATACCTTAAATAGCCTCAGAGGACAAGCCCCAAATGTCAAGCTAACTTTATTACTAATGGAAATTCTGACCTGGGAATCCCTACAATTAAGCTCTTAAAGCTTTGCCACTACTGTTAAACCCAATGAACTAGAATCACTACTACTATTATGGAAGAAAGCAATTTCTTTAGAAGGTGGGTCAAAAAGTGGGGCACGGAGGAGGTAGAATTTAATTTTGTATCCTACTGGGAATCCTCACATTAAGGTTTCACTTCAAAAGAAAAGACCATGTCACAGCTACAGTACCTCCAAGAGCCCTAATTCTAGTTGGAAATATTCACTGTTGTAACAGTGTTTTGTGTCAGCTGAAAGCTGGAGGGTTAAATCCACTCAAGCGAGTGGGTGACTTCATTTCTGATTCACATTAGCAGCCCCAGATTTAATGTGAGGAGAGAATCAACAGTCTGCCAGCACCAGCAGTTAGTTATTTTAAAGTATCAGCTACTTTCACAGTACTTCCTAAGAAGGGTCATTAGTCCAAATCAAAATGTGAGGAAAACTTACAGCAGGATATAAAATGCCTTAAACGCAGTATGTATAAGACCAAGGCAAAGGGAAGATGCTTATCTTTCAAAACGAAATGTAGCTTGATAAGTGTTCTTGCCAAGATGGGAAGCCCGAATCACACTCATTTTGCTGAAGTCATTTAAAACTCAATGAAACATGTTTTGCCAGAAGTACTTTCGCCAAAATACTCCTCACCAGAGCGCTGCAGGAACTTTGGCCTGGAAGTGCGCTATATAAGCATAACTAATGGACACAGACACTGGGGGGTAGGGGAGGCCAGGGGATTTTCAAGGGCGGGGGAAAAAAAGGAGAAACATGTAATACTCTTTGTAATAATTTAAGCAATTAAAAAAGAAAAAAATAAATAAATAAATAAAACTTCTTCAATTCCAAAAAAAAAAAAAATACTCCTCACCATTGGAAAGAACATAAAGTGATTCAGTTGACCTCTCAGCCACAGGCCATGATGCTGAAAAAAGAAAGAAAAATGGCAGCCTCCAACTGACAGGGACACAAAAGGCAAAGAGCAGAGCCTGGTGAGACATGAGAAGCCGGTTCTGTACTGGTAAACGTGGCGGCCAGGACTCCCATGAACACCTTCCGAATACAGAAGGGAGGGACCTGCTCAAACAAATGTGTTTGAACTGTGACTGCCAAGGCCAAATAAGAGAAGCACACAGAATACAAAAGAACACAACAGTCTCAATATGTAACAGGAGAATAAAAGCAGCTTTAAATTCACTGAAAAAGTAAGATGCTCCCAGAGTTTATTTTAAAATTTTCTGGAGCCATTGTGAGAGACTGAAATTCCTTCAAAATGCTTAGGAGGTCTAACACAGCAAACCTGACCACTCTTTACATCACGAAACACCAGTCACTGTAGGTCCTTTCTTTATAAAAACGAGAATTTTATTTTACAGCATTTTTACCCTTAAGACTTGTCTGATAAAGTAGAAGGAGTAAGCCTTAGAAAGAGGAAGATCTGAAGCAACACAATTACAAAATGAACATTATTTGAAAGATCACATGGCTTTAGGACTCACAGATCCATAAAAATGTTAGTGATAAACCTCATCATTTTTGAAGATGTTTCTTATGTGTGGGCTAGATCTTTAAAGGTTATTTGGTTTTCATTATTTGAAACATTTTTCATCGTATTTTGCCTCCAGTGTATTAAGCTGTTAGGGCCTGCCACCTAGTGGTGGTATGATCTGGTAAGCAATATTAAGAAGATACAAGATTGCAAAAAAATTGTCAAATGAGAAGGGCAGGAGACACCAAGATCAAGCTTACAGATAGAGCTAGCCCTCATCATCCACTGGGTAATTAACCCACTATAACTAATAAGTGGAACTTATTTATTTTAAGCATGACCAGATCACTAAGCATTTCTGCCAAGTTAGGGAGTACAATATTATTAAGGTAACTAACACAATGTTGGGGTTTTTTCTTTAAGAAAGCTAAAAAAATTCTAAGAAGCCATTACTCAAATTTTGGAACCTTCCATTAAATAAATATATTGAATCTCAAAAGGTGATTATATACACATTATAAATAGAGCATGCAATAACCCAGGAAAACATCCTGCATATAACCAAGTAGAAAGGCAGAAGAATCCAAGTATGTGTCTACCATGCTATATAACAAAAGGCTAATATGCAAATCGACCAAACAGCAGAACAACTGGTCACTATGACACTCACTGATCACCAGGGGGCAGACGCTCAACACAGGAGCTGCCCCCATTCAGCCGGAAGCTGAGCTCACAGTTGGCGAGCGCAGTGGTGGTGGTGGGAGCCTCTCCCACCTCCGCGGCAGCACTAAGGATGTCCAACTACCAGCTTAGGAGCAGGCCTAAGCCATCAGTTAGACATCCCCCGAGAGCTCCCGGACTTGAAGTGGGTGCAGGCTGGGCTGAGGGGCCCCCCCTCCCCGCCCCGCCCCACCCCAAGTGCACGAATTTCATGCACTGGGCCTCTAATGACTTAATAAACTGAGTAAGAGTATGGCACATATGGACAATGAATAAAGGAATATATCAGAATTAAAGAGCTGTGAAAAGGTGGCAGAATTCAGGGTGACTTAATATCTAGCAGAATGCCTAGTTATAGAGAAGACAGTAAATGTTTGCTGAATGAGTAAATGTATGAACTTTTGAGGTTCCTTCATATTATTTTGCCTTCTTATTCCCAGTGGAAATACTGGTGGTGTGAAGGTTTCCACCAGTCTTCAATCTAAACTAGCAATGTTTTAAAACACAATTCCCCCAAAAATGTTTCCTAGAATACTCATGCAGCAGGATGACACAGGCGAAAGGGTCCCTCACCAAATAAATAACCTCTGCTAACATCTTAGAAATTCACAGTGTGCATCAGCATAAACCCAGTCTACAGGGACATCACAGAAGATGTAAGGCTGCAAATTCTAGTATACTAGCAGCAGCATGGAGAGAGAAAGGAGGGCCACCATCAGAACACCACGTTCTGAAAAAACACAGCCTTCAAAGATCTAACAAGTAGCATCACCCAAATGACTCCTGATATACGTTTAAATGTTATTCCACTTTTAGTACTATGTAAGTTAAGCAGCAGCCATGCTCTAAAACAACAACTGTAGATAGGTCCAGCTCTCTTTCCAAATGGTTCTTCTGAGAATCTTATGAGTAATCTGTGTTTTTCCACAACATACCTACCATCTTTTATCATAGTACAATTTGCCATCTTCTATCCGGGCTTCAAATCTCTGGGCTGGAGACTCAGCTGGTGTGGCAGGCAAGTGTTCAGGAGAAGAGGGGGATGCTGGAGGAACCAAAAAAATATTTCAATGACTAAGCATGTAACAAACATGTGAGTCCGCCAGCTAACATGCTTTAATTGAAATGCTATTAAAAGGTACTAATAATCATAATCATCAAGTCCTTACAGTTGTAATAAATGGGAATCCAATAAAATTCTTGTATAGTACATCTTATGATCCTCAAAGCAAACCTGTGAGGTAAGCAAGGAGAAGATTAACCCCACTGAACAGAGGAGAAACCTGAGGCTCAGGCAGGTTAAGGGATTTGCCCAAGGTCACTTAGAGTAGAACTAAAATCCCAGCGATCCACCTGAAGCCCAAAGGGCAAAATTAGATAAATCCTCTTAAATCTATAAAAAATGAAATCATTTCTAGAAATATTTATTACTAGGTGGAGCAAGTCAAGCTAAGACAGTGCTAGTAACTTCGGTGGGTTCAAATGATCTAAATTCACACACTTTACTCAAAGAACCCCTTTCCCCATCATGCCTTCAGACCCTCTCTGTGGACCTCAGGAGGAAATGACTTAAAAATAAAGAAGACTCTTATTTTCTTCCCCAAGATATGGTGAGTAGAGGGATGTGTGAGTAATCACAGCACTTAAAACAAAACAAAACAAAAGCCTTGCCAGTTCAGAGTTCCCTCTAACAGCCCAGCACTGACTTGAGTGCTGCTCTGGAAGGAACCACGTGAACACGGGGCCAGCCTCTTCTATAGGCTGGGACTGGGGGCAGCTGCGAGTTCTGACCAGAGCCAGTTTCTGAAAAGCACTGCAACAGCAGTGGCTAGTACTTAACTCCACAAACCAAGTCATACTGACGTCCCCTTCTGGTTTCATTTTCAGAAATGGATGTGTACTTAAATATTATAGCTGATGCCCACACAGAAAGAAAACCGTTACCAGCCAATCAATCAAATGTCTCTTTTACAATAAATTTAAAGGAAAAGACAAACATAACTTGAACATAGGGTTAAAAAAAAAAATCAGGGGAGGGTGCACTTAAGGTTCCCTTCAGTTTTCATGATTTCCTTACTAAATGTCAGTGCCAGTTTTATAAAAGAATTCACCGCCCGCCCCCCTGCCCATCTTAGACAAATGATGAACACTTTATTTTTGAAAATGGCAACAATTCCCTGTCAAGTATTCGCATGCTTTTCCAAAAACATGATAAAAAACTGCACAAATGCCAATAATGTCATGCACTTACCGGGTCTCTTGGGTGACTTAAGCTGTAGAAAGAACAACAAAAAATCTTAGAGAAAATCACTTCAGATGCAACTTACAGTGTCAAAGGTATCAAATTGATTTAACAAGTAACATGTGAACAAAGTAAAGCTGAAAACCATATCAAACCTAAGCTTTCAAATAAATCAAAACTGTACCTTATTTAATGTTCGCAGATCCTCCATGATCTGTTCATCTGTTAACAAGTAATTTAGCTGGGGTGTTGAGAGTTAAAGAAATGTGTCTGAAAAGCACGGTTTCCAAGCAAACAGAATTCAACAAAATGAAACCAGTATTTTAGTTTACAAAGTGTGATTATGTAACATGACATTTTTAAAATGATAGTTTCTCTCTTGGAAGTTTTTGATTCTCCTAGTAAATGTCATTGCACCAGGTATACAGAAGAATTCATATCCCCATCTTACAAACTTCAGTGATGCAAAGGTAGAATGAGCGTCAACAGGTAACTACAATAATAGTGCGCACAGCACACAATAGAAGAACTTCATCCTGAACTTATCAAGTGCATTTGTTCCAAAGATCTGAAGGCTTCACATTTATACTTGGGGTTAATCTTCCCTCGCAAGTTACATTCTCAGTTGTAAAGAGAAAGGAACCTGAAGTTGTGCCCTTTCCTGATGACAAATAACTGAACCATTTTATGCAAATGGCTATTAGATCCTCAAGAGGATGGAAACAATACTTCCCCACACGTCCTCTTCCCATTCCCATTTTTATGATTAAAGGGGCTTCCTTCTGACTGACTGAAATCTCACAAGTTTGCAATCCAGGGATACAGATAACTGAGGTAGAAAAGCCAGCTATCACTGTCCTCATTTTACAAGTAAAAAAAATTAATGCACTTGAAATTTTCAGTTGCCCCTCAATCTCCAAGTATTAAAACCAGGTTGAACCTCCAACACAAAGTACCTTTCAAAATAACTCTCTCTATAAATCCCAAATGCAGTAGCAATTGAGGACTCTGATCATAAAATGGCCAAACCCTGCTTTCCAATCACATACAGTATGACTATTTTCTGTAGGACAATAGCCATGTGTATTCTACCAAATGGATAAGCAAAGGATTCGATCATCTTAAAGAGGGAAAAGTGATCCAGGCTTGATGCAAATGGATATCAGGAGCAGGTTTTCTCCTCTTGTCTGGAATGGGGACAGGGTCATTTGGTCGCCTCCGCAACTTCCTGGTCATGATGGGTTTCACTTCCATAGAATCTGTGGCAAGAATGGAATGGGTAAATCTATCCAATCCCCACTGAAGTCAGTGAGAATTTCCATAATGTAAGAATACCTGCCCCATAGCCACCCAATCACACAGTTTTACTGGGGATGTCTGGTCCACCCATGGCCCAACCCAGACATCCATGTCAGACTTCAGAGAGAAGGTCATGCTTAGAAGATTCAGACCGGCTGACCTAAGTGTACATCCCTCTCAGAAATGCAGCCCAGCCCTGCTGTCTACTATTGTAACCGCTTCAGGAATCTCTCCAGCACCCTGAAAACCAGGGATTTTCCTCCTCTTCCCTCAAATTTAAAGAGGCCGCAGAGTCGCAGGCTCTTGGGATTAGAAGGAACCTCTGGGTCATCTCTGTGTACTAACTCCTGCTGTTCCCATGGAGGGTGGGTGAACTGAAGCTCACTGGTATAAAAGGCTCTTTTAGAGGCCAGTGGCCTCGGTGCCAACAATTTTATATGAGATCTTCATTTACAAACACGAACTCTTTATTTTATTTAATAACCTTTTGTAGCTACTTGACTATCAAGAATGATACAATGAAGGCTCATAATAAAGGCCTCTTTTCATTCTTCTTGGCTTTTCTCTGCCAAGTCTGATACTGGTTGCTGACTTCCCTCGCCTTAAAATCTCTCCTCCCCAGCCACTGCCACACAAATCTCTCCTCTCCTGACTGTGTCTCTGAGGTCCTTTCCGCTGGCCTGCCCCTTTAAAACTGTGATCTCTGGAGTCCAGTCAGTCTCAGCCTGTTTTCCCAAGGAATCTCTGACCATCAACTCCAGCTCCACCCACCCTTCTGAAAGGCCACCTATAGCCTACACCACCATACACTCTCCAGGCTCCAAACCAACTCATTTCCTCTTGTTTCACCTCCCAAGGCTGCTGCTTCTCCTGTGTCTCAGGGGCATCACATCTACTCATTCTTCCAAGCCAAAACAAAATCTGCCATTTATGACTTGTCTTCCTTAATCCAGGTATCAAATCCAGCTGATAATAGCAAGTCTGCCTTTTAACTACCTCTCAGCTCCAACCCCTCATCATATCATCTCCCTCAAAGTGATCTTCCTACGACACAAATCAGATCATTTTGCACCTCACTCAAATATTTTAATGGCTCCTTACTCTCTACAGAATAAAAGCCATGCCTCATTTCTGGTCTTTTCCCTTTTTCTTTATTCACACAAACCCTGTGTGTGAGCTTTCAGCTGTTTTGTTACCCAAAGGTACCATACTTTTATGCCTACAAGACTGCACGCTCTCCTCTCTGCCTAACCTCCTCTTTTCTGCCCAGTAAACTCCTACACAACATCCCTCTGTGACCACTTCCACAGACAGTAACCAGAGCATTTGTACAAATCTCTACTGCCACGTGCCAAAAGTATGGGACATTTCCCTCCAACAGATGCTTAAATTCCACCCCAGCATGGAATCTGCCCCACCCCAGCCTGATGATGAGATACAGTTAACTTGAAAACACACACTATCAACAAAGCAGCCAAGACAGCCTTGCAGGATTCAAATGTAGCGCTCCCACGACGGCAAACTGTGGGATGTAAGAGCATGTAATAAACACGCGCACAAAGTCAAATGGCATTTCTGCATGCTGCTCTTAAGAACAGAAATGGGTATTGATTTTTTCCCCCAAGAAGGAATGGAGGTAAAGTGGTAAGAAACACAGACCTAACGAATATTCATAAAAAGGTACTTGGAAGTGGGGGTAGAAGGAAGGACAAACATAGACACACCTTTGGGGGCTTTTCCCTAAAAGAAATCTCTTAGCCTATGCTGAGATGCCACCCTTTTCCGGTGGCTTAGTGGCCAATGGGTCTGAATCCCTGTCAGGGCTGTGTGACCTAAGGCAGGCTACAGAAGCACTCTATGCCTGAGGTTGCTCAGCTATGAAATGGAAATATCAATGAGACTGCCCTCACAAGGTGGTGTGAGGATTACGTGAGATGATACGTGTAAACCTCTCAGAACAGTGCCTGCCATAATGAGAGTTCAATCAATGGTAGTTTCTATTAGCATATTTTCAGCCAAGAAAAAACTACAAAAATCTTTTTTAAAAGTCAAGGTGCAGCCCTAGCCGGTTTGGCTCAATGGATAGAGCGCCAGCTTGTGACCAAAGGGTCCCAGGTTTAATTCTGGTCAAGGGCACATACCTTGGTTACAGGCTCCTCCCTGGCCCGGGCCCTGGTCAGGGTGAGTGCAGGAGGCAACCAGTCCATGTGGTTCTCTCACATTGATGTTTCTTTCTGTCTTTCCCTCTCTCGTCCACTCTCCCTAAAAATAAATGGGGAAAATATCCTCGGGTGAAGATTAACAAAAAATAAATAAAAGTTAAGGCACAAACAGTTGAAATAGAAGTTACAGACTTGCTGTCAACTGAAAGGCTTTGCATCATGCAGACCTAACTGGAAAATGGTGTAAAAGGAGCTCACTCCACCTTAAAGAGCACCAGAGAAAAAGCACCTAGCTCATGAACATCATGGCATGTTCTGTCCACTACAGAGAGGGGCCGAGTGTTCCTTATCTTTCGGCTGCCATGTCTGCTGGGTAGGGAGGGTGGGCAATACATGATGGAAGTAAGGAAATAAAGGTATAGCTGAAGATCTGACAACAACCCAGTCCAATCGTGGCCAATATACTCAGAAAATCATAATTACATCACTCAAAAATCCAAAAATTTAATCTAATTTTTTTGTTACAGGTTGGGTGAAACTTCCTGTTCCTATATCAATACAACCACATATATCTTCAAGGTTTTACAATGGGAAAAAACAAGCCTGTCAAATCTTTATCTTCATTTAGGACAGCGGTTCTCAACCTGTGGGTCGAGACCCCTTTGGGGGTCAAACGACCCTTTCACAGGGGTCACCTAAGACCATCGGAAAACACATATATAATTACATATTGTTTTTGTGATTAATCACTATGCTTTAATTATGTTCAATTTGTAACAATGAAATTGGGGGTCACCACAACATGAGGAACTGTATTAAAGGTCGCGGCATTAGGAAGGTTGAGAACCACTGATTTAGGATCTCTCTCTCTCTCTCTCTCCACCTCCCAACACCATCACACGTTGAGGAAGACATGAAAACCGTGTCAGTCTGGTAACTATTAGAACACAAGCTCCTTGAGGACACAAACCTTCGCTATTAGTTTCATTTTGTGAGTTACTTAGTACCACATGAATCCATGGTATATACTGGGAGTCCATATAATATGGTAGTTAAGAAAACAGGCTTGGAGTCAGACACATTCTGGCTTACCCACTATCTCATTGGAGGAACTTTGAGCAAAAGGCTATTTCTCTGAGCCTAATTTTGCAAGTCAAGTCACAGGAGCTACAGGAACTGAATCAGGTTACAACTCCCAACCCCCCTTACTCTGTGCACCAGCTGCTCGTTGAAGGCATTATCTCTCGTAATACTAGGCATTATCTTTCGTCATCTTTACACCAACCCTCCATGGTAAGTTCTACCATCTTGTCAAATGAGACAATCCCACCACAGAAGTTCATGACAGGGTTCATCCATATCCATCAGCCTGTAGAGGCAGCTCTATCATTTTTATATAATACCTGGCTCATTGTAAGTACTCAGGAAACAGAGCTCCTATATTGATATTATAATTACTCATGGCTCCAGCTATGGATCCAGTATCTTCTGAAGGAAGCTAAGGTCATGAGTTTTGGACCCGAGGGGCCTGAGGATTGGAGGATGCCCCTGGTGGGGCAAGAACTTACAAAAGAAAATGAAGTGGCAGTTAGTGGGCTGTTGAAAGAACGGAGAAAAGGCAGCTGTCCTAAAGATAGGAAGAGGGAAAATGAATTAAAAATGATAAAGCTCCCCACATTTTCAAGCTCATTAAGTTCTAAGTATTTGGGTTACTTAGCCTTGGCTTCAACTGCATAGAAAACTCACTCAGGTAATTCTATAACCTCACTGCTAAAGGTGTGGTCCCACCAGCAGCATCAACACCCCTGGGAGGTGTTTAGAAATGCAGGATATTGGGCTCCACTCCAGACCCCCAAACCAGAATCTGCATTTTATTGAGGCCCCCAGGTGACTCATACACATTTAAATTGGGGGAGCACTGACCTAGAACTTAGCCTAGGTTTCTTTATCAACAATACACCTTTCCACATGCACAACCCAGCTGTCCTCGTAAGTTCGCCACTAGAGGTTTGAAGAGAACCTAATTCCCATGGAGGTCTATAACACTTTAAATCCTGTTCAGACAAAGCAGGTCACTAGATCCACCCACTTCCAACGGGTTATTTGGACTAAGCTTCTCATCAGTCTTATTTCATTTCATTTTTCAGGACGTTTTCTTCTTCTTCTTCTTTTTTTAAATATATTTCTATTGATTTCAGAGAAGAAGGGAGAGGGAGAAAGAGATAGAAACATCAATGAGAGAGAATCATTGATCGGCTGCCTCCTGCACGCCCCCCACTGGGGATTGAGCCCATGTGCCCTTGACCAGAATCAAACCTGGGACCCTTCAGTCCGCAGGCTGACACTCCATCCACTGAGCTAAACTGGCTAGGGCTTTTCAAGACATTTTCATTGTTGAACCATAAAAGATTTTAAGAAATCTCTTTTCTGGGCAGAGCTGGGCAACCCTGGTGTTGGGCATCAATCCACAAAGGTGAAATAAGTCAATCAGTGAGAGGAAAGAAATCAGGCCTTTAATCCAACACCATAACAGCACCATCTGTGGAAATGCTAATTATCCTTCTAGCTCCAGTGCCTTTTCTTCCCACACTCCATCATTACCTTGGCAGTGTCTCCATACCAAGGGTACCAAATGGCTTGAGAAAGGACATCGGTACCTTTAATGCCCATGGCTAGCTTTGAACTTCTGTCATCTATTTATTTTACTAAGTTACAAATGATTTCCTCGTGTTTATTTGTCTTTTCTACCCTGGCAGACTCGGCCTTAAGTCACTGAGGATGCCTCCTGTCCCCATTAAGATTCTGGCTATAAAACTGCCTGGCCAAACAATGTCTATCGCTTGTCAATAATTTGGATGCCAAATCACAGGTAAGGTGATGATATCCTTCCCTGCAGATGGAAAGGGAGCATCTATAAAGGACAATATTTCCCACTAGCCTAATGAAGGCTCCCAAACATCTGGTGGCTCTAACAGAGAGTGATGAGGCGTCAATGCCAGCTACATCCACCATCAGAGAAATGGTGTGTGGATCAGAAAACAAGCAGGCAGGCTGGCACCAAACTAGGTACCGCAGTGCCCATAGTCTAATTAAAAAAGCATTGTAACAAAAACGAGATGGTGCTATTTTAGCATCCATTCTCACTCAAAACACCATTTCTGAGTTGCTTTCAGAGGTCTTCAAGGAATTCACTCCTTTTGCCACGTCTCTCAATGAGGAAATTATCAGAGGAGTCATTTTTCAAGTGTGACTCCCTCTTTAGACACAACCACATTCTCATTGGTGTTTCACAGAATTGGAGCTAGAAGTTTATGTCAATTGGGAGGCCAATTTGTGTCATTAGTTCACAGCACCAAAAATACAGATGGGGAAACACAGCTCTTAACTGTTACTTTTCATTTCAAGGTCAATCCCAAGGACTTACATAGAAACAATGCATGTGCTACAGACCCCTACTAAAATCAGGCATGCCAGGGCTCTAGTACCTTCAGAATATGATTATGAAAGTTAAATTTGGGGGTGGGAAGAGGCATACCACTTACATATCCAAGTGACCAACTTACCACTGACTTTCCTTGTGGTATTTGCTGATGGAAATTTTGCTAAGTGCCAAAATAACTAATTCCTGCCCTGTATCCTTCTAGGATTCATAAGACTACATATGGCAACAGAAGAGTTGGCCCATATTGCTTCTCCCTCATACCTGCTGAGTTTCCATATGCAGATTACTAAATCCTAGAAGGCAAGGAGAGACTGGCTCTGAGTCAATGTAACTTGATTACGTTTACAGGAAAGGAATTCAGAGGGACTCAGGTAAGTAATCTGTGAACATAACCAAGACACAAATGGCAGCTGACCCAAGAATTAAATAAAGTAGAGAGGGAACCAAGATGGCAGCATAGGTGAACACCTATACTTGCTGCCTCTCACAACCACATCAAAACTACAACTAAAAGACAGAACAGATATCATCCAGAACCACGGAAGGGCTGGCTGAGTGGAAGTTCTGCAACTGGAAGGAAAGAAAAAAGTGCATTGAGACTGGTAGGAGGTGCGGAGGTAGGGAGGTGCGTGCAAAACAGGCTGATAACTGGGTGCTGTTGTGTGTTTTTTCAATCGGGAGGGAGACACAAGCTCCTGATTGCTCTGAACTCCAGTTCCGGGCAAGACTCAGGGAACCCAGACTCATACGGGGAGAAACTGGACTGTCTGGCATCAGGACAGGAATATGAGGGGGGCTTTCTCTCAGAGCTCGCAGCAATCATTGTTCCTGCATGGGGGCGCAGGACACGGAGACACGGGAACCTCCCCGGTTCAGGGCTGACTGGCAGCCATTGCTGTTTGCTCTGCCCTGGTGATTCCCTGAGACCTCGCCCCACCCAATTTACAATCCCACCCATGCTGTGCACAGCAGCTTTTGCATATGAATGGCCTATCCTTTTGCAGCCTAACCTAACAAACTGCAGCCGGGTCAGAGAGCTCCAAAGCTTCCAAAAGAAGGCCTAAGGTCCAACAGCAGCAGCCTGCCTTGCTTCACAGCTGGGCCTCATCTGGGCACTTCCAAACCCCAAACAAAGAGAAGGAATCTGCAGATCTCTCTGTAGCTCCTGCTGGGTGGCCTCAGGCAGTGGCTGACTTTGCACCTCCTTGGAGATCCAAGAGCCAGTGTACCCAGTGGTCAGTGTGAGACCATACCTGATTACAACTCTTCACATCCATAAGCGACACACTAAAGGGGCAGACTCAGTGAGCACCAAAGCCCCACTGAAGCAAGATTGTAGACACTGGTCCTCACAGCCAATTGGCCTGGAGGTCAATTCTTCCCAGTGATACCAACAGCAATCAAGGCTTAACTACAACAAGAAGACACACAAAAAGCCCACAGAGGGGTGCACCAAGGGTGTCCACCTCAGGTGATTGGGGAGGCTGAGCCACTTGGCCCTATAGGTCACCTAGCACACACGGCCACTCTATTAACACAGGGAAGCAGCCAAAATACGGAGACAAAGAAACATGTCACAAATGAAAGAAATGGAGGAAAGCAAACTACTAGATATCGAGTTCAAAACCACGGTTATAAGGTTACTCAAGAATCTTCTAGAAACCTCCGAGAAATTTAGTGAGACCCCCAAGGATATGAAAAAGGACCAAGCAGAAATTAAGCATACACTGACTGAAATAAAGAATAATATA
>NW_005356712.1:2435191-2436493 GCF_000412655.1 Myotis brandtii
GGGTTGGGTGGGAACCGGGTGGAGGGTAGCTATGGGGAGAAAAAAGAGGAACACCTGTAATAATCTGAACAATAAAGATTTATTTAAAAGTAAATAAATAAAATTAAAAATTAATTAATTAAATAAAGTAGAGGCTGCAGTTCACTGAACATTTATGTTTATGGCACTGTACTAGCCATAATCGTGAGAGATAGGGTATAATGAGCCCCATTTACGGGGGTTGGGGGGGAATAGGCTCAGAGAAGTTAAGCGGCTTGACTAAAGTCACACAGCCAATAAAGACGAAATTAGAAATCTGACCTGTCATGTCAAAGCCCACTCTCCTTTAAGCTTGCTCTGCTCTGATGAGGAACTGAGACACCAGACAGAAGGAGTTAACTGGAATACCTCCGCCATCCACCCCAGGCTCTGCCTCAGGGCTCCTAAAACCCTGCTGGTGCTTTCATACCTCCAGTCAGTTCCATGGTTAGCTTTTCATTTTCAATCATCTTCTTCTTTTCTTCTAGCTCAGCAATCAGGTTGTCTTTCAGTTCAACCTTTTTATCTTCAAATTCTTTTACTGCTGCCTTCTTTTCTTTAATGTAATTTCTTTCCACTTGTTCAGTCTGAGCAAAAGAGAAACACAGAATAGGGGTACATAGCTCTGGCAGCCAGGGCTCCACCTTGAAGTCTGGCAAAAACTTCAAGAGCAAAGAAAATACCTTTACTAGAAAGAGGAGAAATATTTGGACTCTCACACACATACACCTGCAGTAATGGAGGTCTCTGGGAGCCAGTTTTCCAATGAATGGGTAAACTTAAACCAACTTCTGCTTGTTTTCATGAGTATACACCACTTGCTACTCAGGTATTTCCTCTCTTCTACATCTTACATTTTATGGTGTGTGTTAAAATAGAACATTAATCCCTCAATGAAAATAAATAAACGCTTTAAGAACAGAATTTCAAAGGAAAACAGTACATTCCAGATGAAATATCTACATTCAAAATAAACTGAGTCAAGATAGCAGGAGTTACTGTATGTTTTGATATTTACAGTAAGATAAAGATCAACTAGAGTAGACCATTTACTAGGTGTCTGAATCCCAAGGTACTAAACACTGAAATTATACTAAATAAAAACTGCATAAACATCCGTTTTCTAAATCTCACCAGGGGGCTTATGGTGGGCAGTGGCTATGGATCATGTGATCCTTCAGGCTGCACTGACTTGAGTACGAAAATGGTTTCCAATGTGGCTCTGATAAACCATGACCTTCTCACACTCATGTGTGGCTCTGATAAACTCACACCCCAAATCTG
>NW_005356712.1:2436556-2446783 GCF_000412655.1 Myotis brandtii
CCACAAGCCACCCTGGGAGCAGTACATTGTTCATGTTCAAGTTTAAGGCGGCCCTCATCCCTGGCCTCACACAGACCAGCACTACATGTCTGCTAAATAAAAGTTTTAATCCGTCTTCCCTGCTAACCCAGAGTCTCAGCTATAGAACTGAACTATTGAGCCAATTCAGAAACTGGGCTCCTTCGAGGACCAATACAACAAATTATTAGACCATTATAATTCAGACATACTCCCAGGGAAATAGCTTTAATGTGAGATCAAAGTCAACAAGAAAGCCCTCAGGGGTGAGTGTCCCCTAGTCCCGTGACAAGCAGAGGCTGCCCAACAAACAAATGAATAGAAGGAATTTCTGAATTGAGACCACATGTCCTTTTGTCAAACAGAACAGAGACAAAGGGTTCCAGCTGGAGGCTTCCCAACTATCTATTTTGTGATAGAAGGAAAGACCACCAGTTGGGAGAGCAAGATTCCAATCTGAGAAAGAGCTTGCAAACCCAGAAGATCCATGGTACTTACTTCCAGCTGCAGGAAGAGTTCTGAAAGAGATAAAACGTGCAATTAGATTCGCTAGGCTGTGTCACCTTTCTAGACAGTATGTTAGGATTCATTTAGGAGCAGTAATTGCTTTCTGAAAGCACAATTACACAGAGCAAATGTTTTCATCAGTAAAGTGCTGATATACATGAAGGGGAAGGATGCAAGAAGCATTGTGTCTACTTAAAAGTTGGCCCTGACAGCATCAGCTCTGGCAGTTCTGTCCAAGGGCAAAAACAAGCGGCAGGCACCAAACAACCTCGACAAAATAAAAATAAAAGTGATCCCTTCTTTCTCTCAGTACATATCCTCCAACAGTCCCACAGGGCAGGATGGGGCAGGAAGAAGCAATGCACTTACTCCAGAAAGAGTCAACATTGATGTTTGTAAAGTATTGTGTGACGGGCTCTATGTGGTAAGGAAGGACAATCCCCAAAAACTTAGAAGGCAGAGGTTTGCGCCCTCCTGGGCTTTGCTCCCAGGCCGCCAAGCCTCTGTTCACAGCCTTGCCTTCATCAGCAATGCCCTCTGGTCTCTTTGATTCACTTCCAAGTGTCAAATCTAATGCAGCCTCCTCCAACAGGCCTTTCCTGAGGCCCCTTCACTCATCAACCCCCTCTCAGACACCTGAAGGTATCTACCCACCGTATTCAACAGCTTATTTAGCACCCTCTGTGTGCCAGGAGATTAGCAACTGTTAATCCAGCGGCTTCCCCACCACTAGATTGAAAAGCCCTCTGCAAAACGCAAAGCTTGGAACAAAACAGGTCCCTGACTTGTAATCTTTCCTGGGTGACACTGGAGTTGCTGCATAAGATCCACAAAGATTGTTGGCAGATCACCGCTCCAGGGGGTGCTGTTCACATTTCCCCACAGTCTCCTTTGCAAATCTGATCAATCCTATGACGCTATTCCCCCATAAAAACTATCACATATGCTCATTCACACATATGTCCAAGGTTTTGAGTTTCAGGGACTCCAGATTAAGAATCTAAATGTCAAATAACAGTTGTTGAATGAGAAAAATTAACTGAGCAGAGGGACAAGCACTCATTATTTTCTAACCCCGGCCCAAAGCCCTGATCACTGGAAATCCCTGGGCACAAGAACACAGCCAGTCCAACATGCTTCCTCCTGACTGCTTCATACTTGATCCACTCATGAACAGGCCAGACATCTGAGGTCTGTGCCATTCTGAGAAGTTATGCCTGCACCAACAAGTCAAACTGACAATTAGCATTTAGAGTTGGTGGCAGTTTTAAAGCAGCCAGACAACACACACAACTAAAGCAGGTGGATTATCTCTGCACGGAATGTGCTTTTTAAAGCTCAAGCCATGACTAATTTAGGGGCTCTTCTGCATTTTTATGGGGGTGGGAGGATGTTTAGGAAAGATCATGTGAGGACAGAATTGAGAATGGAAGTAAGAAAAACAACTCAATGCTCACCCTGAAGTTCTAGCTTAAGAAAGGTTGCTCACATCAATTTTCTTTCTTTACTTATATCTTGAACCAATTCCGTGAGGTAGGTTCCCCTCTACGATGGGGAAACTAAGGCTCCAAGAGCAAATACCTGCTTAAAGGCACAGGACCTAAAGTGATGGAAGACCTAGACCTAAGGACCTCAGTCTCCACGGCAACACCTCCTTTCCCTGCTAAAAGGGAACTCCAGGAGGACTGAGATTTTTAAAGATATCCCAAGGAGATGCCTCAGGAACTCAGAGTGGAAGGGGTGTGGGGTAATCATAGGGGCAGGAGGGCTGTAGATAGGCAGAGGTCTAATGACTATATCTCCATTGTCCCAGCATCCCTCACGCCTTCAGCTCCTTTTCCATCTGTTGGTGTCCACTGAACATCTACTCACTGACGGAGAGAAGGAAGGGTTCCATCAACAGAAAGCTGGGAAGACACTGGTTCGGAAAGAAAGAGGACAGCACCTAGACCTCATTTTAGAACCCAACATCACTTTTACCACTGCAGAAACAAATACCATGCTGTACTCAAAATGTTAGCTGATGAGAAGTTTCAAAATTTAACACAGCCCACCCGTGTGGCTCATGGTTGAGTGTCGACCTATGAACCAGGAGGTAAGGGTTTAATTCTGGGACAGGGCACATGCCCAGATTGCAGGCTCAATCCCCAGTAGGGGGCGTGCAGAAGGCAGCTGATCAATGATTCTTTCTCATCATTGATGTTTCTGTCTCTCTCTACTTCTCCCTTCCTGTCTGAAGTCAATAAAAATATATTTTTAAAGATATATTTTAAAAATATATCTTTAAAGATTTCCTGTAAACATAGTAATCTGTATTTACACACTCTAAGTAGTCATCACATCTTACTTTTTGCATAACTCTTTATTTAACTTATAATGTTCCTTCATTTACACTTTTGGATATCTTTTGTCAATGAAACAGTGAGTTTCCTTAAGTGAAGGACAATGTCTTACACTATTTATATTGCTCACAGAACTTAGATGTAGCAGATACTCAACAACTGTTTGTTGAATGTGTTGAATGAATACATTTACTGTGTATGACAGACCAAAAACATATTCTTTTTCTCTAAATGTTTATAATACTTGAGAAAAACAAGAGGACACTCTTTCCTCCCAGAGCACAGAATACTAGAAGCAGCAAACTCAAAACAGGAGTGAAACAACCTACAATCCTTTTCCCTGTAAGCTCCTCTGAACGTCCATAAAGCCAGCCATGCAGACCCAAGAAAGAATGTGTGATTCTTCGGGTAACAGGGGGGATATAGGCGTGAGGGATGCTGGGACAATGGAGATATAGTCATTAGATACAGTCATCAGGATATGGCTCCTGACTGCAAGGAGCCACCACTAACAACCTCAACTATGATCCTTGCATAGTCTCTTCCCTAAAACTCTCCCTTCAATGAGATATTTGAGATATATTTTGAAGCAAAGCTCATATGGCCACATTACAGTGATGATCAGCAAAAGGAAGAAAATTTGAAGATGATATAGTTCCATTTAAGATAGTGTCTTACCTGCATTTCGTATCCTCTCTTTGTACTGCTGATCTAGTTTTTTCATCCTCTTCTGATACTCCTGTAACGTACCTGATTTGGAGATTTAAAAAATAAAAAATTACTCTCCATTTTGGTTCCTAAAATTGTTTTCTAGCACTAACAGTAACTGCCTTAGTAACATCAGAATGAAATTCAAACCAAGAAAAGGCACACACAGAGCTAACTGGCCTCTGGCTCTCAAGGAAGACACAGCAGAAATCACCCCAACACAGTGAACTGAGACTCTCTAGCCAGTGAGGAGTTACGGAAAAGTGCTGGCAACCTCCAGGGATTCTGATCACTTGCTGCTTCAATTTGAATCAGCGGGCTTTCCTTTCCAGGAAAGACTTAATTCTCCTGCAATAAGATTAGGTCTAGATCAGGGGTGGGCAAACTTTTTGACTCGAGGGCCACAACGGGTTCTTAAACTGGACCGGAGGGCCGGAACAAAAGCATGGATGGAGTGTTTGTGTGAACTAATATAAATTCAAAGTAAACATCATTACATAAAAGGGTACGGTCTTTTTATTTTTAGTTTTATTCATTTCAAATGGGCCGGATCCGGCCCGCGGGCCGTAGTTTGCCCACGGCTGATCTAGATCAATGCCACCTAGAACTTTCTCTGCAATGATGGAAATGTCCTATCACACTGTCCAATATGGTAGCCAATAGTCACATGTAGCTACTAAGCACATGAAATGTGGCTAATGCAACTGGGGAACTGAATTATTAATTTTATTTAATTAAATGTAAATAGCCACATGTGGCTAGTGATAATACTGAACAGCTCAGGTTTAGATTCCTACCAAATCTCTACTCATTTCATTGCTTTTCTCAGAAGCTGCTCGTTATGAGGGTCCCAATTAATATGGGAAGTGTTTCCTAATCATAATGAGAAAACACAGTAAGTAAATCCATAGTTCATTAGCATTTAGTTTATAAAGAATAATACAATTTTATTTATTTTCTGGAAACAACATCTCTCCTACAAAATGTCTAGCTGTAGGCAGTGTAATCTTCAGTTCATGCCCTACAGAAGGCCTTAGTGAGATTTCAACTGTTTGTTGAATGAATACATTTACTGTGTTTGAAGACTGCACTTTACTAAGATAGAAAAATGTATACTGAGACAGCCAAATTTTAAATCACTCCGACAGAGAAGTGAAATACACAGATTTCAAAGGTTTTTAATATTAAGAAGTGTATTTAGAAATGAAAGATTAAATCACACACCAACCTTCCTGCAACTGTTGTAACTGTCTCTTGAGAGAAGCTAGTTTATCCTGATACATCCTGTAAAGAAAGGAAAGCCACAATGAAAGACAAAAACATTCAGTGTTCTATTCCAGAATAATCTACACACAGGAATTACCTGGGTAATTATAGGAATCTCATCGGGGTCCCTTAGCTGATTTAAAATGTACCAGCAGCTAAAGGGACCAGAAAGGGACAGGATTCTGTGTTCTTAAATCCTATCCCTATTTTGTAGATCCTCCTGTTATCCCAACTTTAGAGAATCAGTCTAAAATCTGTAAGGACACACAGATTTTAATAAGTGACAATGATAGTAAGGCAAGAACATACAAAAAAATTTGAAAAAGTAAGGCCATTTTCTTCTAGACTTACAAGTATAAATATCACACACACACCCCAATATAGGAAAGGCATTAAATTCAGCTCTTATATCAACTCTACAATTAGATTATAAATTCCAAAGGAGTAAGATTATGCCTGCACCCTCTCACAGTCCGAGACCCCTCACTGCTTACCGCCTGCCTGCTTACTGCTCCTTACCGCTAGGCTCGCTGCCTCCTTTGCACTGCCCTGGAGGCAGGAGAGGCTCCTGCCACCGCTGCTGTGTTCGCCAGCCGTGAGCCCGGCTTCTGGATGAGCAGCACTCCCTATGGGAGTGTACTGATCACCAGGGGGCAGCTCCTGTGTTAAGCGTCTGCCCTCCAGTGGTCAGTGTGCATCATAGCGACTGGTTGTTCGGTCCTTCCGCCATAACAGTCGGTTAGGCTTTTATTATATAGCCATGTAAGCACTAAGTTAATAAATCTTCATATCATTTTTAAAAGCACTACTTTTTAGGATCAGAGAAATAATAGTAACTCAGTAACAAATGTTAACATGTTAAGCGCCATGTCAGTCACCGGTGACTGACACTATACTTTCAGTCCGGCCCAGTCAGTCACTGGTGCCGCCAGCATATTGGTGAAGTCGCATATCGCGGGCTAAATGGAAAGGAAGAGAAACAGGCTTGGCGCTTAACGTGTTAAAATGCATGATTTATTTGCAGCCCCAGCTAGATAAGAACACATAGCACACACAAAGCAAAAGAATGCAATGTGCTATTTTTCCCCCCTCATAGTGGATTATAGGCAATTATCCACTCTGGCAAGTCTGTATGAATGGTAGATTCCACATATAAATCACATTTCAGCAATATTTTTGCCTCTACCTGAAAAAACACCCCCAAATTCAAAAACAGGATTGGCAACCTGAAAAAAAAAAAAAAGACTACTCTCCAACAGGTAATAGGCACAACAGCCTTTGGGTTAATCAAGTAAAGGCTGCAAATACACCCCAACTATCTATAGGATGAGGAAGAAGTAGGTAGAATCTAAGAATTACTTAGAATGTCTGATTCTTTTAGGAAAATTCTCTCTCAATGCTCACCTTGAATCATACAAGGCATTCTATTGTAATCACAATCATTTCTATATCATCAAATATTAAGGAGCACATTCAATTAAAAGATTGTCTCTAAAGAATGTTTAAACATGTCAAGTACAGGAGGAAATGGGTGTGTAAACTACACACAAGTAAGGATATGGAACCTAGTGTATTAAATTTTCTACCACATTGAGTGTACAGAAAACGACTTTGAATTCTCAGTCTGTCTCTGAAAGGGAGTATTAACACACTAGAGGCCTGGTGCACAAATTTCGTGCACTCGGGGGCAGGGGGGCCCTCAGCCTGGCCTGCACCCTCTTGCAGTCTGGGAGCCCATGAGGGATGCCCAACTGCCGGCTTAGGCCGGTGGGGAGCGGGCCTAAGCCATCAGTTGGACAGCCTTAGCGCTGCTGCAGAGATGGAAGAGGCTCCCACCACCTGCTGCTGTGCTCGCCAGCCATGAGCCCGGCTCATGGCTTCTGGCTGAGCGGTGCTCCCACACACTGACCACCCGGGGCAGTTCCTGCATTGAGCATCTGCCCCCTGGTGGTCAGTGCATGTCATAGCGACCTGTGTTCCACCATTCAGTCAATTTGCATATTAGCCTTTTATTATATAGGACTGAAGAAGTAAATGACAACAAAAAATTCAGATTCCAGAAAAGAACGGGTATGTGAGAATACATTTTAAATGGGCCAAGGTAAATCATTAAAAAGCCTGAAGAGACTAAAAATAAATTTTTTTAAAAAAACAAGCAGTTTCAGGGATGAAGCTATGAGAAAAATCACATGACATAATCTTTCTTTATTCAGTCATACTGGTTAAATTTTAATTGAATTATCCCTTTGGGTTCCAATGATTGGAAAAGATGACAGAATCCAGAGGAAGGTCACAAAACTTCTGCAAATAAGACCTATAAGGAAAGGAAATGTGGACCGCCTAGCTGATAGATTTTAAAAAGTCAAATCAAGAGCCTCAAAATACATTCAACAAACACTTATCGGTATATTTTTTTATGATGTCTTGCATCTGCGTTTATGATAAAAGTGAGTGGTTTTAGTTTCTCTGGGCATACTTAGTTGTGGCTCTGTTAAAGATAATGAGAAGAGGGATAGGGTGAGATCGTGTGATAAGGGGAAAAGCACTGGAGTAAAAAAGTCCTGCTCTCCAATCCTGGTCTCCCTGAACTCTCTGGAATCTAACATACTATCTAGCTCAGCAGTCGCCAACCTTTCAGACCTCACAGACCACCAGTGGTCTGCGGACCACCGGTTGGCGACAGCTGATCTAGCTAATACTTGCTGGGGTCATGCCAATCTGAGAACCCAGTAGCTGTGAAACATCATTTACCCTCTCTAATGCTTTTCACATCTTAAAAAAAAAAGTGGGGAATGGTTCTCTCCAATTACTAGTACAGTGGGGCCTTGACTTAGGAGTGTCCTGACTAACAAGTTTTTTGAGATACCAGATACCAGCTGTCTCTCGGCCAATTTTTTGCATTGAGTTGATAGAGTAATTTGAGTTAACGAGCTCCTTAACGAGCTCGGTCTCAGAACGAATTAAACTCGTAAGTCAAGGCCCCACTGTATATGACCTTATTACCCAGGGATCATTCCCTCAAGGTTCTTTCTAGCATATCTTCAAAAGATTCTTATAACAGGAAGACTGATTAAATGTGACAAATTTAAATGGGGCAAATTGCACACATATGGTCAAAGCCACACACACAAGGTCACTATAGAGATTTCCTTGCTAATTCTATATTCCAAATAGAAATCTAAAATTCATACTCACTGTTCCTTCATTTCTACATAGTCTTCTTCATCATGCTTTGCCAGGTCAGTTTCGCTAGCATCCTCAGTGTCTACGTAAAATCAGGGAAGAAGGGTTTGTTAAAATCATTTATAGAGTTGATATCACCTGACACTTAGTAAATTTCTAGTAGTTTTTCTTTTAAATGAATTCTAGTCAATGCAGACCTGAGTGAAGCCATCAATAAAAAATATATATTACAGTTACTTCAGAAAAGAATATGCCATTTCCAACTTCTAAACCGTCAGATTTACACAAAGAGCTTGCTTTTCTCTCAAGTGCAGCTAGAGAACAAGGTGCATCAGACACAGGCAGCCGTGGTCAAGGCTGCTGCTTCTGCAGAACACTGGCCGCTCAGGAAAAGGAAATGTGGGTGTAAGACTGGAAAACTACAGGCAGGCAAGCCCTGGTCCCTACTCCAAGACACCCTAATACGTACATTCTCTTCCAGTATATGCCCAGTTTGAACCCTTAACAGATTTTACGTCACGTACGTACAAAGTAGAATCAGACTCAAGGAGCTGAACTCTAATAACTGAAATATTTTTAAAGTTACAACTAAAAGGAGACAAGATGATCACACGGAGAGTTTCAGAACGTTTTAAACACTGTTCTTAGAATAAGCAAATGGCTGGAGTGTCTACATAATTTCAGCAGCCCTACTTAAGGAGGGAAAAATCATTTTTTGCTTCATTGCTCCCCCTGGTGAGCATGAAAAGCAGTACAAGGGACAAGTGATTCCCATTCACAATCCCTGGTTAAGCTTTGTCTTCAAATGTGGTTTAACCAAATGCAATTAGCTCCTTCAACTTTGTATCTGCACATGCAGCTGCCTTCTTAAAGGCTGTTACAGGTCCAACACTACAAACTCTGTCCTCCTTCAGTCAAGAGGCGTCACTGAGTCCCCGTCCTGTGCCAGCCGCAGTGCTTGGCACTTGGGGGACCGAGATGCATAACACCTACCCTTCATTCCAGACAGCGGCTCCACCTTCTGCGCCACAGCCCTCTTTTGCGCCAGAATACTCCACCCAGATATTGGTCTCCATCCCCCCTTCTCTTCTCCCTTGCTTTTTGTTTCACCTTCCTCCTCCTCCAGCCAGCTCCTTCAATCCCTCCAAAACTTTTCCTCACTCTTGCCAAAGTGTAAAACCCAGTTTGGAAAGCAGGCCTTGCTTGAGAGGCAGTCACGACGATGCAAACAGCAGGGAACTTAAAAACACAACACCTGAGCCCCATGAGGCCAACCCAAATCCCTTCCTTCCCCACCTGTGTCCATTCCCCCAGAGATGAAAAAAACAACAACAAAAACCTGAGTATTTCCCGAGGACCAGGCTTTAAAGTGCCAGTTCAGCACTTTACTGCCTCACTCCCCCCTCGCACCGACCCTAGGAAACCCCATCTGCTGGGGAAGTTGGGGCTCCTAAGCTTAAGCAAGTTGTCTAGGGTCAAAAGCTGGGCCGAGTGAGCCAAAGTCAGACCTCCATCTAACTCAGTGGTTCTCAACCTTCCGAATGCCGCGACCCTTTAATACAGTTCCTCATGTTGTGGTGACCCCCAATTTCATTGTTGCAAATTGAACATAATTAAAGCATAGTGATTAATCACAAAAACAATATGTAATTATATATGTGTTTTCCGATGGTCTTAGGCGACCCCTGTGAAAGGGTCGTTCGACCCCCCCCCCAAAGGGGTCGCGACCCACGGGTTGAGAACCGCTGGTTACTGATGCCAGGCCCCTTGCTTCTCTAACCAACCTGAACTGCACTGGCACTGCCCAAACTAAGTCTGACCAAAGCATCAGACTTAGTTTGATCGTCTAACAGACGATCAAGTGCAGCTGGCGGTTCCCAGCTGCACTTGATCCGCCGGGCGGAGGGTGGGGGCGGGGGAGCGACCGAGGAGGCCAAACGCTCTGCTCCTCCAAGGAACTAAGCGGGAGGGGCACTCAATGGAAGGCTTTCTCATTCCAACCGGTGGAGATCGGAGGTGCAGCCCGAGGCTGTAGGGGAACGAGGGGCGGAACCTTAAAGGGACTCCAGCTGTGACAACCATCCCCTAAGTCCCTTCTACCCGCGACTGTCGGGCACCAGGTCCCCAGAGAGTCCCGCGCCCTGAACAGGTAGGGTAACTCCCCGGCGCCGCGGTCCTGCCGGCTGCCCCGAGCCCGCGGGTC
>NW_005356712.1:2447010-2450828 GCF_000412655.1 Myotis brandtii
CCGGGGACGGCGGCCACCCGCCCGGCGAACGCGACGCCCGCTAAGCAGTGCCCGAAGGATCGGAAAACTTGAGGAACGGGAGGCGCGGCGACCTCTTCCCCGTCTCCGGGAAGCCCGGCCCCTCGCGCCCGCGCTCAGCAACCGGGACCTCGCTCTGGTGGCAACTTCCGGGTCGCCAGCTGCCCAAGGATCGCCTGACTCCGCCATCCTTCAGGGAATGGAGAGGTCGCCGGACGCCTCCTTCGCCTTAACCCCAGCCCCTTCATCGCCGCCTTAAAATCCTCTACGGCTAGCGGCTGGCGGCTAGGGGCGGAGACAGAGTCTCTCCAGGCAAACCCATGGGCAGGCCTCATCTCGGCCAGGACCCCGAAGCCCAGAGGCGACTTCCGGAAACAGCCGCCAGGCGGCGCCTGGGGCCAGAGCCAAAGTGGGATCCTTAGAGACGTGAGAGGCAGAGGGTTTGAAGGGCTTTTGCAGGTGGAGGTGGTTTGTCTCTTCTTTAAGCAGGTGAACGACATCATGCCTAAATATCTAGAGTCCCGAAGAAAAGGTGCCTGGTTCCTCCCCGCCTAATTGAAACTTTATTGAGAACTAAAATAAAGACAAGGATAGAGTGAACAAAAGGATAGTTTCCCAGTCTCTGGGAGTCCTTTCTGTTTGTATAGGTTTACTCGATAAGATGTTATCCCGATTTTACAGACGAGAAAAGAGCTGTCACTTGCCTAAAAAAATGATAGCGTCCAGTCTGCCTTGTTTAGACTCAGAGCCAGGCCCTGGAGAATACAAATGCCTCATATTTCTTAGAATATTGGTTTTTTTAGGGTGGTTCTCCCCAATCTAATGACTTGCGGACCAGCTCTCAACTGCCACATTTGCCTACAGGAGGTTAATTAGGCTAACTGAAGGAAGGTGCTGTGTGGAAACAGAAAACAAGAGAGCGGACTCAATGCATAAACTGATTTGTGTGATTCCCTCTGCGTAGAAGGGGACACAGTGTTACAAGCTTTGTTTAAGGGACAGATTATGATCTCCCTTCTCTAGTTGTGTGTAGCAAGAAAAGGGATAAGGACAAAGGCGCAGAGATGTTTAATGGTTTGTCCAAAGTAACCCTACTGTCTATGTTGCACCAAGTCTCCATAGAAAAGTAACTCACAAGTAGTAAAGTTGAATACAGTATAAAAATACTGTATAAATACTGGGTGGAATCCAGTATTCTGATTCTCAGATCCTTTGGGACCGAATTTATCTCTGAATTGGCCCTCATAGAGTCTTCTCAAAGTGCAAAACCTTGTTCTCATCCCATTTATTTTAACGTTTTTATTTTCTACCTTGTCTTCATTTAAAGTTTGGCTATATTTGTGAGGGATTTTTTTTCTACCTTGTCTTCATTAAAATCTTGGCTATATTTGTGAGGGATTTTTTTTCTACCTTGTCTTCATTAAAATCTTGGCAATATTTGTGAGAGATTTTTTTTTTCCTCCCAACAAAACTCAAGAATTTCCAGAATGGAATGCTGCAGTGTCTTTTCAGGAGTTCAGAGATCTTCTGAAGTCCCTTCTAAATAAGAGCCATCCTTGCAGCTCACTGTTCACCATCTATATATAAACTAAGATTTCAGAATTGTCTCCTATCCAAAGGATGATGTCATTTTCTTTATTTATGCTGTTAGATCCGATCTAAATTATTTGTAATCAACTATATTGAGCAACTTGAGTTCCTATCAGTACCAGTAATCATAGACCAGAAAAGGCACCAACAATTTAGAAATTAGAATTCATTGCTATAATGAATCAAAGAGAAAAGAGTTGATTTCCTTGCTAATTGGCTTCCTTTCAAGACACTTGGATTTTTATCATGCTTATGTTTTATTTCTATTTTCTTGATTGCAAATAACATCTGTTAATAGTCATGCATATCTTTTTTTATATGAATAGACACAACTGAACACTTGGGTGGTGAAAACTTACCCCCTTTCTTCCAATCCATATTGCCAACTTCAGAATTGGTAAGATGAGCTCTTACTCAATGACTCTTTAGAGAAGGAGGACCTACTTATGTTAATATAATGATTTTGGACAGTTTTTCTAGGCCTACAGGAATCAAGTTCCCTCAAAACGAAGCTTTACCACCTTGAAATGCCTCTGCATCCCCTCCCCACGTGGCACGCAGTCATGCTGCTCGGGAGACATCTACTTCAGAACTGTTCTTGGAGTCCTGCTAGCTAGCCTGTCCTCACAGGCCCTCTCTGCAGACCCTGACACTCAAACTTAAACGTAAAAGGGGAGCATCGTGCCCTGACTGGTTTGGCTCAGTGGATAGAGCGTCAGCCTGTGGACTCAAGGGTCCCAGGTTTGATTCTGGTCAAGGGCATGTACCTTGGTTGCCGGCACATCCCCCAGTAGGGAGTGGTGTGCAGGAGGCTGATCGGTTTCTAACCCTCTATCCCTCTCCCTTCCTCTCTGTAAAAAAATCAATAAAATATATTTTTTTAAAAAGGGGGGGAGCATCGTAATTGGAATGGGGCGTGATTTCAAAACACTAGGGAAAATAGAGTGTTTAGAACACAAATTTGTCAGTGGGAGCTAACACACACAAAAAAGAGTTAAGGGTAGAAGTTTCCTGAGTGTGAAGACCTGTATACACATCTGACAAGGCTTCAGATCAAATTGTGTTTCTGAAATGACACCATTTCTTCATAAACACTGACTTGTCAAACTGCATAAACTTTGGGGTGAGAGTAGTTTTCGGTTTCCTGTGTTGTTTAGTCAACATGGACAATTTCACAAAAACAGAAAGAACGGCTCTGTGTAACATGATGCACTTTCACCCCTGGCAGGCACCATCTTTCACCCTGGGTCAGGACGGGTCTCTGGTATCACAGGTTGCACGTGGGTCAAAGTGTATTATACTTTGGCCATTAGTTCACACAGAACCATTAAACCATGTGGCCCTGAAAAAGAATATGTTGAATAGGCATGCTGAAAGCTTGCTAAAGCTAACAGGGTTTCCCCTGTACAGTTCCTGTTCCGCCTATTCTAATGATTATCAAAACCCACAGACGGACTATTTCTAAAGTTTTGTCCTTGTACCTATCAAAATGTGCCCCATCAGTGTTGAACGTTTACTTGTGCAGAGCAAGCATCTAGTATATCGATTTCTTTTTCCAAAAGCATTAAGCTGATGTCTGTTGAACGCAATACAAGGTAGGGCAATTCCCTTGACAAAAATACCAAAAAAAAAAAAGAGTTTAAATCCAGGAAATATTTACAAGTCCTGAGTGAAAAACAAAACAAAACACCACTATATTAATTTCCGGCAGAATTACTCAGAAGGCTGTGCAAGGTCTAGTCTAGCGGAAGAATGGGGTCCTCCTCAATGGCTCTAGCAGGGTGGTCCAGGGAGTCCCAAGGGGGCCTTGGCCTCTGGGAGTCTCCCAAGAAAAGTAAAGGCGCTGGGAGGAGTGCCGCGAACTTTGACCGCAGCGCTGCACAAACAAAAATGACCGCACCCCAGGCGGGCCCGTGGGTAAGTGAAGTTGCGAGGGCTTCCGCGTCCAAAGAAGCCCCGCCCCGCCTCATTCTGCCCCGAGGTCAACTCCACCAATCCTCGGGCGCCATCGACCGCTCGGCTCCTCAGGCACCTTCAATCAAGTACCTATATCCGGGCCCAGGCCTGTGCCCCGCGATCAAGGAAGGTCAGTAGAGAGCCTATCAGAGTCGAGCTAGGGGCGTGGTCTGGGGGCGGAGGGCGGGCGGATGAGCCCGTGGGGCGGAGCGCGCTCGGCGCAGTCGGGTGCGATTGGCCACCCCTGGCAAGAG
>NW_005356712.1:2451080-2451532 GCF_000412655.1 Myotis brandtii
CCGGGGGGCGGGGCTGTGACAGCGGGAGCCTAGGCGGGGGGGACCCTGGGCGGGACGAGGTCGGCGAGGACCCGAGTGAGGGGAGTTCCGGAGCGGGTTTGGCCGTCCGGACTGTGGAGAACAGACCCCAAGAGGGGCTCAGGGGGGACCCTAAGCGGGACAGGGAACGTGAGTCCGAGGGGTACCCCGCGAGGGTCCGGGACAGCGGGTTTGAAGAGAGGGGACCCCGCGAGGGTCCGGGACAGCGGGTCTGAGGGGAGTTCGCGCGAGGGGCCGGGACAGGTGTGAGGGGGTCCCCGCGAGGGCGGCTGGGACTGACGGCAGGTCTGATGGGGTCGGGATAGCGGGTCTGAGGGGCAAGGGGACCTCGAGAGGCCCAGGGCCAGCAGATCGTGGGGGGTGGGCCCCCAAGAGGGACCGGGCCAGCTGGCCTGAGGGTGGGGGGCCGAGAG
>NW_005356712.1:2452061-2452284 GCF_000412655.1 Myotis brandtii
TGGGCGTCTGTCTGGGAGGCAGTGGACGGTCGGACGAGGGTTGGAAAGAGCCTGTGTTGCTGCACCGGCCGGCTCTCCAGTTAGTCTCCCTTCCTCCGAGCTGCCGGGACTGAGCGTGAGGCGCCACCCCTGGACCGGCAGCGGGGAGAAGCCTGCTTACCCAGTACCCTGCGCCCTGCTGGGGGGCCGTGCGTGTCTCCACGGAATGCTGAAACCGAGGAGG
>NW_005356712.1:2452586-2476415 GCF_000412655.1 Myotis brandtii
TGGGGGTGGAAACTGGGGGGTGAGGAAATTAAACTGATGCCAGGCTAGGGGTTCACAGTGCTTAGCACGTGTCCTGGATGCACGGGCTCAGCATTGCAGCCAGCAGTTTTGCCAGTGAATTTTTTCACTTCTTTGTCCCTGTGTGTTGCTTCTCCAGACCCCTTCTCTTTGCAACTGTTCTCTTTCTTTTTCTTTCTTTCTTTCTTTCTTTCTTTCTTTCTTTCTTTCTTCTTTCTTTCTTTCTTTCTTTTTATAGAAGCGGATTTAGAAAATGATGGTATTGGGGAAACAATGGTGGATGTAATGACTAGATCACTTCACAGATATTTAGATATCGTCTTTGTTTCAGGTTGAGAGTGTGTGCTATTAGAAACCTTTGCCCATGGTTAGTAATGGGCAGCTGCAACTAAGAGCAAGGGAGACACACTGCCCTTACTTCCCAGAGACATCATGTGGAACACTTACACACAGAACTGCTTTCTGCAAATCCAGGACAAAAATTCCAGAAGTCATCTTGGTCAGGGTGATATTAGAGGACATGTGCCATTTGGGGATTTTATTGAATATTAGCTGACACAGAACACTTCTTACCTGGCTTCAGAAAGTGTGGAACTTTATGTGGTTATGAAAAATCCACCAACCAGAAGTCCTCCTCTAAGAAATAGAAGTCGTGGAGATAAGGAAAAACAACAGCACCTACAAATTTTAAAGATGCGACAACTATCATTTAAGGTGTATTAAGTGTACATTTTTCACATTAAATTTATTTTTCAAGAACCCTAGAGAGAATTCAAGGTCAGTTAACACAAGAGGTTATGTACAGGGGGCATATATTCACTGTGTAGTGCATGTAACATTTGAAATGGTCTGTAGAAGGACTGGGAATTTCAGTACCAGTAATTCTACAAAGTAGAATTTGAGCAGATAAGCTCTTTCATCATACTTGTTAGCTCATCTCTGACTCGTACAGATTGTAGTTCCTTAAGATAAAATATTAAATTTATTTCCTTGTAACAAAAGAAACTGTTCTGATACTCCCCTGAGTGATTACTAAAGCAGTCATTTCAGCCACATTACGTTATGATATTGATCCAGAGATGCTGAAGAGAGATTCATTGTAATAGAATTTTTAGTGATAGGAGGGGCCTACAATAACTGTTTATTCCTAGAGGAGAGGCGGAGTAGAGGAGGGTAGGAATTCTGTGGGAATTTATTTTCATTTGTTTTACAAAATAAAACACTAGGAGAACTATAAATATGTGATTTATTACATACATGGTCATTTAAACTGTTTCTTTTCCATTAAAAAATAGAACCCAAAGTAGAGATTAAGAAGGAGCCTTCCAGATGAAAGGTTACAGCAGCCATAGGATGCAAGTTCTTTTCAGTTTGTAGTTCTTAAACTATTAGTTTAGCAGGATGCAAGTACTGCCCAGTAAATACAATAACCCATTTTACACTTTCTTTACCACTTGAGTCCTATACAGTCAAACCATTGTAATCTTAGAGTCTACCTTGATATCTAATTTGGTTTAATGTTTAAGCCAACTTGAATAAAAGTTCTCATTGCTTGCCAGTGTTCAAATTTGTTGGTTTCAAGTAGTATAGGAGAATGAATGAAAACTACTATTGGTACTTTTACTTCGGAGTCCTTTTTGTTAAAAAGCCTCTTTATAATCTTTTCCTACACTCTTTGTTTCTTCCTTCCTCCAAAAGGAAAACAGACAGAAAGTTTCCATTTAAAAGTGTTGTGTGACTCTCCTGAGAAGACATTTTCAGATTTCTTTTCTTTCTCCAATGAGAGATTTTTGTCAATCAGAGAATAGTTTTGAATGAGTAGTTTTGAGTTGCAGACTATTGTACAATTAATTGCATTTCACCATAGGGAGTATAGTTTGTAATTATTTAGCCTATATTTAGCCATTTTATTGGTTGCTTTGTTATTTATGAGGATATATTAAAATTTTGTTACTGTTTCTTAGACTCAGCTTAGTAAAAAATAATAAGTGATATCTAACTATAATTATAGATTAGATATGTTTATTTATAGGCCAAAATGTGATCTAATTCATATCTAAGCTATGGGTCCCCAATTAAAAACAATAACCATTTCAAATTTTTATGATAACCAGTAGAAATTAAATTGATAAATTTTATCATTCTAGCTATACTATGTTGTTAAAGTTACCTAAACACTTTCTAAATCAACGTAATGTGTATATATATGTATATATATGTTTTTTAATATATTTTTATTGGTTTCAGAGAGGAAGGGAGAGAGAGATAGAAACATCAATGATGAGAGAGAGTCATTGATCAGCTGCATCCTGCACGCCCCACACTGGGATTGAGCCTGCAACCCAGGCATGTACCCTGACCAGGAATCAAACCGCGACCTCCTGTTTCATAGGTCAATGCTCAACCTCTGAGCACACCCAGCTGGGCCATAATGTATATTTTCTGACTCAAGATTTGTTACACACATTGAAATATATTTAAAGTTTTTCTAAGATATTTCTGTATTACAACAGAAAGATGGAAGGATCAGTTTCTTGATTTGTTAACACAGAACAGTCTCCTAACAATTGTCAGCTATCTCACAAACACACATTTTTCATCCCCAAAGTGAGTGAGAAAAATAAGATACATTGGAATGCACATTTTATACCTAGGAAAACCTACTCCCGTTAAACAAAGAGATGTGGCCCACATGTCTTTAGCTCAGAGATTTGAATTTGCAAGCTGGAGTCTAGCGTTTGGGGCCCTTTCACTTCACCTCTGGCCTCAGTGAAATGAGGGGTAGTAAAATCAACCTAGCATTGTATGTTTTGTTATGCTTAATATTTAATTAGTGAATTATCAGTACTCATTGGAAGAGTACTATTTTTGACAGACAGTGGAATAACTTTTTATTTCCAGATCAAACAAGGGCTCACATGGTATATATTTATTTTTATGGAGTATGTTTCACTTTCTATCTAATGACACTGGCTTATATCCATAGCATTCAAGGCTAGACAGTTCAAATACATTTTATTTAGTCTTTATAATAGATGGCACTAATCAAGGCAAAATGCTTTCTTTTTTTATTATTATTATAGTTTACTTTTTATTATGACTTTCAAAATTATTTTTTTCTCTTTTTTTAATTTATTGTCTAAAGATTTACATATGTCTCCTTTTTCCCTTATTGGCGCCCCCTCTCCCCCCGCCACACACACACAGAATGCTTTCTTTTTTTCTTTTTTTTAAAATATATTTTATTGATTTTTTACAGAGAGGAAGGGAGAGGGAAAGAGAGTTAGAAACATCGATCAGCTGCCTCCTGCACACCCCCCACTGGGGATGTGCCCGCAACCAAGGTACATGCCCCTGACCAGAATCAAATCTGGGACCCTTGAGTCTGCAGGCTGACACTCTATCCACTGAGCCAAACTGGTCTGGGCCAGAATGCTTTCTTTTTTTTTTTTTTTTTTATATTTTATTGATTTTTTTTTTTTACAGAGAGGAGGGGAGAGGGATAGAGAGTTAGAAACATTGATGAGAGAGAAACATCAATCAGCTGCCTCCTACACACCCCCTACTGGGGATATGCCCGCAACCATGGTACATGCCCTTGACCGGAATTGAACCTGGGACCCTTCAGTCCGCAGGCCGACGCTCTATCCACTCAGCCAAACCGGTTAGGGCCAGAATGCTTTCTTAAGTAAACTAATCATCTAGTCTTGGCAGTAGACACACAAAAACAGAATCATAGTTCATGGCTAATTGTCCTTCTGTTGTGAATATTAGCCTTTACTTTTTCAAGGGTGTGTATGTTAATATACACAAATATTTGCAAAAACCACATCTACACTAATAAAAGAGAAAGATGTAAATTGACCATACCTTCATGATGACCACCAGCCAATCAGGAGAGAGTATGCAAATTAACCCAACAAAGATGGCAGGTTAATTTGCATACACAGGCCTCCGAGTGGCTGGGGGCGGGGCAGGATGCAGGCATTCCGTAGGGCCCCAGCCACTCTGGGCCTCTGGGGAACATGGGAAGGCGGAAAGGCGGAACGAAGGCAGAAAGGCGGCTCTGGCAGGAGCAAAGGCAGTGCTGGCAGCCAGGGGAAGGAAGGCCCATTCTTGCACGAATCTTCGAGCACCGGGCCTCTAGTAAATATATAATTTTAAGTGATCTAGGTCAAGATTTAATAGCTGAAATACAATATTTTGCTTCATGTACCTTTCTGCTTCATAGTCTCTTGTGCAAAAAACTCCTCTTCTTTCATTGAATTACCATTTCCTAGTTCACATGTGTTTGCCTTTTACTAGCTTAAAAGCACTTTGAGGGCAGAGGTGGGTCTTATTTATCTTTGCACCCAGATATAGGGCCAGGTACAGAGTATAAAGGATGCTCAATAAATTAGAATGGAATGAGTGAATGAATCAATGATCAACAAATAAGTAGATTATATTTATGTCCACACTTTGTTTCTTTATCTCATTGAGACCTTTTCATATATCAGAAGGAGAATAAAAGAGACAGTGATTTTTTTGGAACACAAGAACAAATGTTAGCCTTGTCTATCTACCATATAAGAAACAGAATGCTGTGTTGGAAGGAGAAAGTCTTATACATCAGATACTAGTCTCCTATTTTGGCTTTGTCAATATAAATTGGGCTGGCACTAGGTAAGTTAGTTAAGTCTTAAAATTCTCTTGTTTGTAAAATAAGAATACATACATCATGGGATTCTTCTAAGGAATAAATAAAGCATTTATATAAAGTGCCAAGCATAGTGACAAACACATAGGAAGTGTTTAATAAATGGTAGCTGCTGATTGTTTTAATCACTTGAAAGAAATTTTTATTGCTGTTTTTGTTCTATTCCCAGTATCTAATCATTTGCTGAAATTTATAGCTCGTGACTCCAAAAATAAATTGTAATTAGTAGACTCACACATAGGGAAATTGAGACAATGAGGGTAAGTGACTTCCCAAGGTCATGCGGATAATGGCATTGACCACTGTGACGTAGATATGGTTTTTTAACTCAGCATACTTTCTACTTTATCCCTCTCAATGGTCCAAGGAAGAGCTAAGGAGGTGCTAGGGAAGAAGTACTGCGACAATTTTTCAGCCTCCTTTTGTTTTTCATCTTTCCTACATGTCATTCTCACTAAAGTACAACTCTGAATTTGTCACTCACATGTTTAGAACTTTAATTATTCCCATGGCCTACTGAATTCAGTACAGATTTATCAACCTGTTTTTAGGTTCCTATTACCCCATAATTTATAAAAACACCCCAACCAGACTGGCCTGCTTACTAGCCAAGAACTTACTTATTTACCACCTTCAGGTCTTTCTTTGTTCCTGCCATATTTCCCCCTAGAATGCCTTCTGTTCCTCATTTTTGAGAGTCCAATGTCATCTTTCAGGAGCCCTTCTCTAATCATCCTTCTTGCCACTCTATCCTTTGGATTCCCTAAGTACTTATTTTTGTACCTTTTATTACATTCATATTCTCTCTGACATTACATTGTTGGGTTTGCACTTGACTTATCCTTCCTAGATTCCGTCTTCTTGGTTTTAAAAGGACAGTGCCTTATACATCTAACCAAGTTATCTTGCAGCTAGTATCTGCTCAATGAATATTTGTTAAATTGTATTAAATGTAAATACTTATTTTAGGTTCAAAGATAACATCCTATATAATAAAGAGGTAATATGCAAATTAATCTTCATGCCCTCACAAGATGGCTGCCCACGACCAGGCCAGCAGGGGGGTTAGTGAGGGACAACCAAACAACTGAACAAGCAGGCTGCATGGGGTGATCAGGCCGACAGGGGGGTTAGTGAGGGACAACCAAAGGACTGAACAAGCAGGCTGCTTGGGGCGACCAGGCTGGCAGGGGGGTTAGTGAGGGACAACCAAACGACTGAACAGCAGTCTATGTGGGGTGACCAGGCCAGCGGGGGGACTGTGAGGGGCAACTATGCTGGCGGGGGGGGCAGTTGGGGGGGACCAGGGCAGCGATTCTGACTGCCGGTTTAGGCCCGATCCCCAGGATTGGGCCTAAACCAGCAGGTGGACATCCCCCAACGAGTCCTGGATTGGAGAGGGTGCAGGCTGGGCTGAGCGGACCGCCCCCGCCCCCCGCACGAATTTCGTGCACCGGGCCTCTAGTGTTAATATAATTGTTGCTGCTAGTACACATAACAGGGATAATTCTAAAATAAAGAATTCACTTCTGAACCTCACAGTTGGCAAATTCGATGCCAGTGGTAGCAAGTATATGGATATTTGTATTTTCATATTCAGAATGATATTTCCTAAAGTGACCCTTGACTTTGAGTGTTTGGGATTGGTTTTGTTACTTTATGTGATGGGTTTATCAAAAAGGAATGGGTTCTAATTTCAGATTTTTGGAACTTTGTTTTCCTTTTGCTAGGCATTAACAACAAATGAAATAAGATTCTCTGTTATTTGCAACAGAATGTGGTTGTTCCCTTGAGTTAGAGGTAGAGTCTGGGAGAGCTCTAACACTCTGGTCTTCAAAGCGAAGTTTCTTTGTGTTATAAGCAATTTGGAACTGTGAACAAATAAACTTGTTATTTCTATCTTTCACTTTGTATTCTTTTCCATAGTGCTTACAGCCTTCTGACATACAGTTATTTTATATTTTACTAGAGGCCTGGTGCATGAAAATTCATGCACTGGAGGGGGGTCCCTCAGCCCGGCCTGCCCCCTCTCACAGTCCGGGAGCCCTCAGGGGCGGGAAGTGACCCGGTGATCAGGGGAAGGTGACGCCCCATCACACCTCTGCTGCTGCCACTGGCAGCAGCGCAAGCCTCAGCCGGCCCTGGTTACCTGAGCCTTGGGCAGCCGTGGGCAGCTAGGCAGCCACCATCCCAGGCTTGCCTGTGCCTCGGGTCGGCCCTGGGAGGCTGGGGGGCTGAGGGGTCTGGGCGCCGCCATCTTGTGGCTGTGGGTTCCGCCATCTTTGAGGGTGTGGCTGTCAACTAATATATTCCCTCCTTATTGGCTGTGGGCGCCGCCATCTTTGTGATGGTGTGAGGGTCAATTAGCATAGCCCCTCTTTATTAGATAGTATTTATTTGTTTGTCTTAAATCCCTGTATTAGAAATTAGCGTCTATGAAAGCAGAGATCTTTTGTTTTAATCTTTACTATATCCCCAACTCATAGAACAATGCCTAACATGTAGTAGGTGCTTAATAAATATTTGTTGAATGACTAGATAAATTTGGCTTTTGGAATTTCTCCAATGTGTTGGCTAAAAAGATTTTGTTTTAAACATAAGGGAGTAAAAGCCTAAGATGGTAAAGTATAGAAGAATTGGAAGAGTAGAACTTCTCTGTACATTTTACTCTCAATTATGTTTTTGTTTTCTTGAATGCAAATAAAAGCCATACCTACTACCACACCATATGTCTAGCCAAAGATGATTGTGTCTCACTCTGGCTAAAAGCTAAGAAAACTGTTCATTGTAACAAAATCTAATGGAAGCTTGCTGATTTGACCGTTAGGCATTAAAGACTAAGACTACCAAATTATAATAAAATTCAGTAGAGAGGCATTATCCCATTCAAAGCACTTCACTGGTTTTTCTTAAATGCTGATATTAACCCTGAAAATTGGTCAAATCAAGCTTCTGGGGTTAATTTGGGTTATCAGTTTTCTGCATGTACAAGTAATGGGTTTGAAATGTGTTTTAAGCCTGAATTAAAAGAACTTAGTCACTGGTGACTCATGGTGAGAAGTTTTTCCTTTTCCCTGCTGGAACCTATGTCGTTGTCTCCAACATGGTCTTTTTGAAACATTAAAAAAACCTCCTACTTTTATGTACCAGGTTCTGGAAAAGTTCTTTTGGGTTTAAGGTGGTTGCCTTAATTACAGTGCTTTTTAGTAGTGAGCACTACAATTGACTTTCCAAATTCCCATACAAATTTCTTTAGTCTCTTCCTTTATGGAAGTTTTCTCATTATATGTATATGACATTGTCAAAGAGTCTGCTAGATAGGGTATGCATGACCACAGGGACTTTGTCTGTTTTGTCCATTACTATGGTCCTAGTGCCTAGAACAGTGCTTTGCAAAAGCAGTTAATACATATTTGATGAGTGAAGTCACATACATTCTTAGAAAAATAGTGAAAAGTCTGTTGAAATAAATTTTCTCCTGCCCTTTTGAATTAGGTAATTATTAACTCACAATTAACCTAGTTTGGGAGGCTCTTGGTATTAGCCCAAGGTAGTTCTGCCCTAATAGTTGTTAGCATTGATTGTGCCAACCTGAAATCTCCTTTAGTGGTTCACTTACAAAAGGAGGAGTAAATTGGCAACACCCATAGGCACTTGTACTTATGAGAACCAATGGGAGTTGTAACAGGAAGTAGTTAAGCTTGCAATACAGATAGTAATGTGCAGTGCTCCGGTCACGCTGTTTTCATCTGCAGTTCCTTACTAGGATTGTATTAGGTTTTTAAATTTATATGCATATAAGTTTAAAAGAGAATTAACTTTAAATTTGAAAATTAAAATGTGAATTATTAGCATTTTCTTCGTTATCAAGGATTTGGTGAGTTGTCCTCCTTTAAGTTCTTTCTTTTACCTTCTAACGTGTCCTGAGAAACCTCATTCTGATACCCAGGGTGAGGGGCAAGGAGGGTGCATAAAGGTAAAATAAATGTAAAATTAAAACTAAAGCTGATATTATTATCAATACTTATATGATTCCATAATGGTAGGCATTGGTAGAATTTCATAGATTTTTATGCAAGATTTGTTTAGCTTGAGCAAGTTTTCCTCTTTTGTAGGAACTGGGAGGGGAAATTCAGGAAAAGTTTTTAGAAAGTTCTTTTCAAAATGTCGAAATGTAAAGCTATATAAAATGCTATTGCCGTTAACTGTCCGACCAGGAAGTACTCTTTTTAAGCCTCATTTATAAAACTGTCTACAATAACTTCCTTTCTCGGGATGAAAGAGCTGATAGCGTGGTGCTGATCTTACAACTTGAGTTCAGTTTTATCTTTCCTAAGTAATTAAGAGGCAGCTTTTAAAGAAAGCTACCTCTGAGGATCTTATTATTGCTGTAGCTAAGTAAAGAATTTTTAAAAGTTTTTTATATGTTGGGTTGGAAATGTAGGTCATGCATTTGAGAAGATCTACTGTAATCTTGGTGTTTTGTTTCATATTTAGTATCTTATTATAAATGTAGTTTATGTCTAAATATTGCTAAGAAGTGCTTTGTAGAACTTCATGTGAATATTTATGGCCTTAGCTCAAAGTCCAGCTGAGAGTAATCAACCTCAAAAGTCACTGGATTCATATGCTCTATTTATTTTAATATGTAGTTTAATATTCTGCAAATAAATAATAGTGGGAATTTTTTTTTCAAATATTGTTTGATATTTTTTCTTCCTCCTGGATAAGTAAGGTAAGCACTGAGCTGCAAATAAAATATCAAAATCTTGTCAGGAGTCTTTAAAATTTTTAAAATACTAAAGGCCATGTTTATTAAATGAATGCAGTTTATTCAAATGAATATATTATTACTGTAAAAATATTTCAAAATGATGCTACTCAAATGGCATACTATTCATCCTAGAGATCTTAAAAAATAATAAAGCCACTCCTACTTTTCTTCTTTTACAAAAGGGAAAATAGGAGAGAGAGCAGAGTAATTTCTTGAACGTAATACCAAATACAGAGACAGAAAAGTCAGAAGATTTGGTCACGTTTACTTTGAAACTTTTTTGTTTTGTACATAAAGTTAGTTACCTATTAAAATATTTAAAAAAATATCTTATCCATAAGATAATAATTTATGGGACTACTCGAAACACAATATGGAATTAGATGAAGTAGGAAAGTCGCGTTTTTTAATTTAACACTTCATAGTTTGTATGTTAAAGTTAATGCAAAATATTTTATAAACCAGGAAAGCTAGCCTAATAGTTTCTTTACCAACTAGGCCCTTGGAACAAGGTTTAAATGAAATGTGTGTAACTCTGACTTCCAAACTCCTAATATGTTACATGTTAGATGTGTAAATGAAAGTGTTATAATTGTACCTAGGACACATTTTTATTCAAGAAGCATTGCAGTGGATAGTACTATTTTGGGGCCTCTGTTCTTTCTAATACATAAAAAAAGGAAATTAAAACGTTCAAATAATCTTTAAAATGTGATATCATATAGTGTATAAGTGTATTTTTTCTTAAGATTTATGAATGTTAAATAATTAAAAGTACAAATTATGCAAATTTTAGTTTTTATAGATAGAGAGGCCTTTTATGATTGTCTGACTTATATTAGCACACCAGATGTATCCCAGTCATAGTTTGAATGGGGGTGGGGCAGAGGAAGTGGGTGGGGCTTCAGAGCAGGGACAGATTATTGCAGATTATATGGCTGCCTGCCAAAACAACACTAGTTGGAGGGAAAGTGGAAGTTACCAACTGCATCCTATAATAGGATGTTTATTTAACCAGTTATAACTGAACCAGTTGTATAACCAACTGTTTGCTGGTTTCATAGACAGATGATAAATTTTAAACTTCTGAATTACTTGACTTGTATTTAATGTTCTATTCTTTAGTTTTCCATTGCCATACTTCTTATCTATAGTCTGCAAAGATCATACTGATTCTTTTGTGGAAGACCATGTGTTAGCAGAAAAAAGAGGGGTGAGGGGAGACAGAACTTTAAGCTATAATTGCTTTATTATCTAGTTTAAAATATTATAGAATTAAAATGTAAAGTGTCCCATCATATTTAGAAATTTTATATAAAATAACTAATAAAAATAATCATGTCTTGTGAAGGAGTTTGTAATTCTCAATTGTTTTGGTTCAGTTTGAAATTGAGATTTTTACTGCTGCAACAGAAAAGGAAGCTTTGTGGAGGAAATATGACGTCTCTGTCCAGATGCATAAGGAGGGAATTACAGTGGAGAGTTATTTTTAGAAGTGTCTTATGAATATACCAGAGGCCCAGTGCATGAAAATTCATGCACTGGAAGGGAGGTCCCTCAGCCCGGCATCCCCCTCTCACAGTCCGGGAGACCTCAGGGGTGGGAGGCGACCTGGCGATCAGGGGAAGGCGATGCCCCATCACACCTCTGCTGCTGCCACTGCCGGCAGCGCAAGCCTCGGCCGGCCCTGGTTACCTGCGCGTTGGGCTGGCCCTGGGCAGCTGGGGGGCTGAGGGGACTGAGGGACTCTGGAGGCAGGCGCGCGGCTGCAGCCCCAGCAGGGCTGAGGGGACTGGGTGCCACCATCTTTGAGGGTGGGGCCATCAATTAGCATATTCCCTCCTTATTGGCTATGGGTGCCACATCTTTGAGGGTGGGGCCATCAATTAGCATATTCCCTCCTTATTGGCTATGGGTGCCACATCTTTGAGGGTGGGGCCATCAATTAGCATATTCCCTCCTTATTGGCTATGGGTGCCACATCTTTGAGGGTGGGGCCATCAATTAGCATATTCCCTCCTTATTGGCTATGGGTGCCACATCTTTGAGGGTGGGGCCATCAATTAGCATATTCCCTCCTTATTGGCTATGGGTGCCACATCTTTGAGGGTGGGGCCATCAATTAGCATATTCCCTCCTTATTGGCTATGGGTGCCACATCTTTGAGGGTGGGGCCATCAATTAGCATATTCCCTCCTTATTGGCTATGGGTGCCACATCTTTGAGGGTGGGCCAGTCAGTTAACATATTCCCTCCTTATTGGCTGTGGGCGTCTCCTTTTGTGATCGCGTGAGGGTCAATTAGCATATTCCCTCTTTATTAGATAGGCTTTTATGTACTGAGAAATATCTTTAAGAGGTTAGTTTCTGTTTCAGGGTCACTGGTAGGAGTTATATAGGTTGTTCAGATCATTGGTTATTCTACTGAGAAAATTAAGCATTTGGTGTCACCAGCCAGCCTAGTTAGTCTTGACCTGGCTGATCTAAGTAAGAGCATTTTTTAAAATGTGAGCAAATTGAGATCCTGTCAATACCATCAAATAGTAATGTAATGTCAAGGTCCTATAAACGAGGGGACAGTTAATTCTTATTTCATAGCAATGGCCCATTCTCCTTCAAAGATAGAGCACAGTGTTTTCAGTACTATATGGAAAGATTAGAAGTGAATCATGCCATCTACCCATTTGTGTCACTGACACAGTTCTTACAATTTATGCTCCCTCTTACTCTTCCACATGGTGAATAGAATGTCCAGGTCCCTTATATCTCTTACTTTTCATTTTGGTTTTCATGTGTTTGGGATGGGCAGTATAAACTAATGATTAACCAGAGCAAGTTAGGTGGACCTTTCTGGCACTTACTAGCTCACTAGCTTTGCGATCTTGTACAAATCCCTGAACTCTCCAAGCCTCCGTTTCTTCAACGGTAAAATGGGCATAATCATAGTACCTAACTCACAAGATTATTATGAGGATTAAATGAGATTATGTATGAAAAGCATAAGTTTGGTCACACATTGTAAAAGAAGAGCTCAGTGGGTGATGTGTTTATTTTTGCTATTTTTGGACATTTCAGTTCTTATTCACAACTCTACCAGAAAATGACCAGGGGAAGAGATGTAAAACCATAACACAATCATGTATAAATAATAGAATTGGTATTAGAATAATAGAAGTATTTAGAAAGTACCATGGGAGCACTCCCCTTGCCACATTACATACTTATTACTCATTCTAAAGGGAGAGGGGACATGGGATGGATTGACTATAGATTAAAATAATTATTAGTCCAAAAAATTAGTTAATCTGCCAAATTTAGCTTTAGTAATGTTCTTCTCTTTGTTTTTCACTTCAGAGAATTTCCTCCCAATTTGATAGCACAACTCGGGAAAGCAAGATGGCAAAGTGCTGATTTCTTAATTCATTTTCTCAATAGAGTTTGTTTTCTTCTGACAGGATCACTATCAGATATAGTCAGGACTATATCTCAGGATTTTAGGGAGATGATTCCCCCCCCCCCCCCCCCCCCCCCAGGCCCTCTCTTAAAAAAAAAAAAAAAGGAAAAAATATAATCGGGTGAGGATTAACAAACAAAAGTAGTTACAAAGTTTTTATTAATGACTGTGGCACCTCTGACATGCATGTATTTGAGTATAAAGAAGAATATTTTTCTGTTTTCATGATCTTAGTCTCTGGGGGGGAGGGGGGGTGTCATATCCTGTAATGGGTCAGCTAATTTTGTTTATATATTGAAAAACAACTAATTTTTACAGGAGCAGATTTTCATGGGGCTGAGTTAGCAAAGCAGATGTGAAATTTGGGGGAGCCTGCCTTAACTAAACAAAAAATGTTTTGTGAATGTTTTTGAAATTTCCAGGTCTTATTAATCTGTAGTAAAAACCCTTTTTACCTAGTAGGCAACCTCTGGATTAGTCTATGTTTCATCCTTGTTGCTGGTACACCCTAATTTTACAGTCACAAGGCCCATCACATTGCCACTAAAATACACTGTATCTCTGTGCACCAATCCTATGCAGACCCTCATTCCTGGATTACTACAACTGCCTTCCTTCGTTTCCACCTGTTTTTTCCCAACTCATCCTGATTAACCTTCTTTAAATGCTACAGCTTCCAGCATTCACTCCCTTTCAGAAAGCTTCATTGCTTCCCTGTTTTCCCCACATTAAATCTAATGTCTTTTGGCTGCTTGTCAATGCCTTTACTAATCTGCCCCCACACTACTATCCAGCTTCATTTCTTATTTTCTTTGGCCCATTCTTTCTGCTCTTTAAAGTCGGTCTGTCTCTCAAACATACCATACTCATTCAAGTCTGCACTTTTGATACTGTTATTTACTTCATTCAGAAAGCCTTCCTCCCTTCTCTGCCTACTCAGATTTTACCTTGTCTTCAAGACCCTATGTAAAATTTACTTCCTGTCTACGGCTTTTTCTTACGATTTCAGCTCTTGATGTTTTGTGCAAACATCCAGGTGACTTTTAAATTAGCAAACCAGTGAACAAAAATGTACATTGTATCTTATATTAGTCACTGTTCTGTCTTCACTAATGATGTAAACCTTTTGAATACAAGGATCGTATCTTGCAATTAAAACTTTCACAGTTCGTAGCAAAAAGCTGGGTTACCTGATTTTGATTTAAAGGAAAAGAAAAGAAAGTCAATCTACTTCATTATACCTTTCTAAAGTAAAGTCAACAATCCTAATAATATTGAAGGGACCTGAATATTTTTCCAATTTGGGTCAGGTCTGTCCCCTCATTTATAGAACAGCAAGAGTCAAATAAAGACAATTTTGTAACTGATTAAAATTGATATGTTTGCTTTATGAGAAACTATGTATATATGTGCGTATCTATTTATATAATTTTGTTTCCTTTCTTAAAATGATATAGCCAGCTTGACTTGGAGAGGTTTAGTTTGATATTAACAACTTTCTATCCTAACATTATAAATCAAATATGATCAATAAATTTTGTGTAACCAAGAAATACCCAATTCTTTAAGTATTTTAAGTATAATTAAGTTCCTACTATGTTTATGGTTAGACTCTGTGAAGGATACTGAAATTAATTACATATAATCCCTGCACTCAATAAACTATTAGGAATTCTATAAGGCAGACAGAATATATACTCAGAAGCTTAAACATAAAAATACTTGATACTTCAATAGGATGTCTATTGCTTTAATTCTCAGTCTCTTCTCTTTTAAAATAATACATGCCTTCCTTTATATTGATGCCACCCAAATGAAAACTTTTTATGGTTTCTTCTTTATTTTATTTCCAGTTTTATTGAGATATAATTGACATTCGCACTGTATTTGTCTAAAGTATACAGCATAATGATTTGATATATGTATATATTGTGAAATGATTACCACAATACATTTCGTTAACATTAATCACCACATATTATTACAACCTTTTTCCTTGTGATGAGGATTTTAAGATTTACTGTCTTAGCAACTTTAAAATACACAATACAGTAATGTTAAGTAGAATCACCATGCTGAACTTATTTATCTCGATAACTATAAGTTTTTAACTTTTGACCTACTGGCTGTCTCTGGTTACCACTAGTTTGTTCTCTGTATCTATGAGTTAGGTTTTTTTTTAGTTCTATATATAAGTAAGATCATACAATATTTGTCTTTCTCTGTCTCATTTATTTCACTTAGTATAACGCTGTCAAGGTCCATCCATGTTGTCGCAAATGGCAGGATTTTCTTCTTTTAATGGCTGAGTAATTATATTTCTATATATCGCATTTTCTTTATCCATTCATCCATCAACAGATACTTAGATTGTTGCCATGCCTTGGCTATTATAATTAATGATGTAGTGAACATGGAGGTGCAGATAATCTTTTCAAGATAGTGATTTCATTTTCTTTGGATATATACCTAGAAGTGGAATTACTAAATTGTATGATAGTTCTGTTTTTAATTTTTTTTAGAAACCCCCATACTGTTTTCCATAGTGACTGCATCAATTTACAATACCCTGTGCCTTTTTTATACATGCTTTCCTTTGTATTGATGCCAAAGAACATATAGGACACCCAAATGAGAACTTTAAAAATGCAGACTGTTTTATATATGTAAAAGTATGGATGTTTGGAAATGTCTTGTAAATGCTTTGGATTTTATGTTGATATTTGGTTGCAGAGGCAGGCAGTAACACCATAACCTTTGTTTATTTATTTAATAAATATTTACTGAGTATCTACTTGCGTTAGGCCTTGTACTACTTGTGTCAGGCCTTGTACTAGTGCTATATAGGACTATGTCTTTTTTAAAATGAATAAGCAGAGAATTAAACTATTTGGCTAATGCAATACACTGGCGATCTATCTGATGCCAGAAAAATACACAGGAAGGTCACTAAATCATCCCCTATTCTTATTACCCAAAGTATACAAAACACCTATTCTTTTTTTTTTTTAAGCTTCACCTGAGGATATGTTTATTGATTTTGGAGAGCGGAAGGGAGAGAGAGAAAGAAGGAGGTAGGGAGGGAGAGAGAGAGAAAGAGAGACAGACAGACAGACATCAATTGGGTGCCTTTTGTATGTGCCCCAGCCAGCGACCAAAACCACAACCTGAGCATGTTCCCTACACTGGAATCGAACCCAGGACCTCTTGGTGTGTGGGACTGCTTTTTGTTTTAATAAATAGAAAATACAGATAAGTTATTAGAAAATAAAAGTTATCTTCTATACCAATAATTTTCAACCTTTTTCATCTCATGGCACACATAAACTAATTAGTAAAATTCTGTGGCATGCCAAAAAATATATTTTACCAATCTAACAAAAAAAAGGGGGGGAGGTAGAATTTTTATTCATTCACACCAGCTAGCTATTGTTATTTTTTTATTTGACAGACTAAGGGAAAAGAGGTCAGTGCCTCTGATTAAATAGCCAGGTACTACATGTTTTAAAAATTCTTGGGACACATCAGTGTGCCATAGCATACCAGTTGAAAATCACTATTTTATACCCAATATATCCTGACATAACCTCCCAGATTTTATTTAAAATATATTTTTAAAAATAGTAAGTAGGATGTTTATAGTGCAAGTATTGTTCTATACGGTGTTTTTTAACTTTATAAATATATTAACAAATGTCATATTTTTGTCTAAATATACCACTTCCACATCATTTTCAAGCCAACATTATATTCAATGTAGATTTTTTCTTAATTGATATTCTTACAAATTATTCTAAATAGCTCTCTCTATCTCCATTACAACTCTACATTTCTTTCCAATCATAGGAGATTCTACAGCAGATAGACTATAAGAACTTGGTTTCTAAGAAGTTGGTTCAATTTTTTTTCCAGTAGGCTGAGTGAATAGCATTATTATACTGTATGTCCCAACAAAGGCTCCCATTGCTTTAAAATGTATCCCTTTTTGCCCCATCAACCAGAAACATAAGTTGTCGTAGTGTCTGACAATTCTGTCAACCAACAAAGACTGAAAAGAATGCATACTTATCTCCCTAAACACATGGCTCTTTTCCTTGGCCTTCATCTGCTCCAGAGGAACTCTAGCTCCCCTTCTTCCTAGACTAACATCAGCCTTCCTTCCTCTTATATTCCTGCCTATTCAAGATTTTTTTGTTCAAGTTTTGCATTTAATTTCTTGATTATGAGTTTTTTTAAAAATCACCATTAAGCTGGGAGAGACTTTGGATTTGTCCAATGTGACCAATTACTGTAATAACTTAATTATTGAATATTTGTTGTCCATTATATAAAGGCTATATAGTTCAGCCTTCTTAATTTAATTTATTCTATTTTGTGTTATTTAAAAAATTTTAATCCGCCCTAACCAGTTTGGCTCAGGGGATAGAGCGTCGGCCTGAGGAATGAAGGGTCCCAGGTTCGATTCCGGTCAAGGGCATGTACCTTGGTTGCGGGCACATCCCCAGTAGGGGAAGTGCAGGAGGCAGCTGAAAAAAATAAAATAAAAATTTTAATCCTGATCAGACCCTAGAAAATACATGTTTTCATTTTATCTTCCTAAAATTTATTCTTCAAATTTATATCACTACAGTAAATATGAATACAAGTTTAGAAACTGTTTCCAAAAAGCAGATATGATTCAGTGAGCTTGGATCTTTTTTCCTTAGTGACTAGGTGATTGAGTAGGCTAAGCTTATAAAATTTGCTATGTGATCCTTAACTGGCTAACATCTTAGAAAAACAAATTAAAATTCTAATTATCCTTGACAAGGTGAAAGGGTGTATGGGTATTGATAAGAGAAAGTTGACTAGGGGATATATACTGAATGATTTAATGAAGGATTGAAAAAATAAAATGTAAATATAATAGGGGATTTCAGACTTTAAAAAAGCATGAAAGAAAGAAATAAATATTTAGTGTGGGTAAGTAAATTTATTTTAAAAGCTATAATACTATTAATAGTATTAATAGCAATATTATTAATTGATCATGATTTATTTCTCAGGTAAGAAGGAGCCTTATTTATTTTTATTATTTTTAGCTAAATTCTTCCCATTAGCTTCTAATATGTATTGAGAGAGAAGGAGAGGGGAGAGATGATTTTTAAAAACAACAGGATGCTATGAGATCAAAAAGTTCTAATTGCCACATATCTTTCATATTGAACATATTGTTAAGTGATAGTGCTGGTACCACATTTCTTAAATAGGATTTCCATTGCTGTCAAAGTATGAATAGGTCTTTTTTATTGTTGTTGTTCTTATTATATATTTATTATTATTTTTAAAATCTTTATTGCTCAAAGTATTACATATGTCCACTTTCCCCCCACAGACCCCTTTAGCCCACTCCCGCCCCCCTGAATAGGGCTTGTTGATGTGAACACTGCTTTTCCCTTGTAGGCCAAGTAAGATTGATAGTTGTGTTAGAATGAGGCATTCCTTCTGTTCTGTATATTAACAGAGATTTACACCTGCACTTCTATATAACTGAACAAATCAACTCTATAATTGCCTTATCTAAATCTAGTAGATTATATTTACTATGACACCTGTTTTTACTTTGCTTTAAAAGACTCAAGAGCTTGAATTTTTGTATTTTGGTAAATCAGAAAAAAAAATTTTGGAATGTACACAGGATATAGGGTAATTGGTACATTAGGGACTCTGGGGGGAAATGAGTGAAGTCAATCTAAACAATAAAAAATAAACAGGATTAGAAGTGAGTTCATTGTCAATGCTTTAAATTTGAAAAGTCCATACAGGATTTTTCATGTTGTAGAACTTGGAACAATTAAGTTCTAGTTCATTTTTATAAGGTACTCTGAGTTTAAAAGAAAACATTAAATCTCAAAAATTTCTATCTTCAAATTATTGTCATTAAGTACTTCTTTTAAACTAAATGTATTAGTGGTTTCATTTGGTATCATTCTGACACTTTATTCTACTGTTTGCTAATGTACTTCCCTGAACATATCAAGTACTCAATAAGTATTTTTCATTATTGGATTGTCCATGTAAGTCCTAGGTTTAATGTAAAGTAGAATGCACATATATGAAGTATACTGAGACTCCTGAGTTTCCATAACAAATTTGTGTTTTTGATTAATGAATTTACTGCACATTAAGGGTTATCTAAACTTCACCAATGGCTGTGGAAGGAACCACTAAATAATTTTTTAACCCTGAAAAATATTATAAGAACGTAATGTGCAAATTTCAGAAGATCTAATAATTTCTAATTTATGATATCTCACAACAGAGTACCATCATATACTGCATATTGCATGTTTTATTTATTGATAGTACACACGTTTATAGCTCTTTGTTATAATATCAGAGTAGAGTCTGGCATTTACTTTGTTTCTGCAGGCTTCAGTGAGTGATAAGTTTCTAACCTTTATTATTTCAAATCTTGAACTAAATGTGCTTCTTTCTTTCTTGTATAACAATTTCTTTTTTAACGTGGAAAAAATATTAACTTTATTAAGCTTTATAAAGGATAAAATTTTAAGTTATTTTACGTTGTGCTAATAAAACTTTTACTGATCATATTTACATAGTAGTGTCTGTTAACAAACTAGAATATAGTCTGTAACTGTCAGTAGACTGACTGACTCCTTCTCATGCTAGCTTTCTCACTGGAAACACAAATATTATAATAATGTCAAAGCTGCCTACTCTCTAAGATGAGGAAGCCACATGATCATCCCCAACTCTGAAATCCTATGATTTTAAGCTAATTTCAAACGAAGGAGGAAGTATTTGGTCAAAGTAAAACAGTGAAAATGTTAAAACAAGCAAGTGAGAGATTACAAGAGAGTTTTGTTAGCATGGTTTAGTTGATTTCTTTGATAAAATCTTATTATAAAACCATTATTTTGGGTAGGTTAGTAGTTAAAATGGTGAGCAAAGAAGGAAGTATTTTGAAAACAGACAAAATGAAGTCAACCCTTCCCCCCACCTTTTTTCCTAAGTTTGACCAGATGTACCTATCTATACATTTGTGGAACACATATTAACATTGCCCTACTAGAATGACAATCTGGTTATTCACTTATTTTACATTAGATTTAATTATTGAAATTCATTAAAACTTGTAAGTTTAATTTTTAACCATATTGAATGATTGCCATTAAAATAAAATTTGTACAGATAACTAACTAGCCACAATATTTGGACCTAATTTGGATTCATAGAATTTTGAAAAATTTATGAGGTAATCTGTGAAATTTGAAAATTTGATCTTATATTTGATGACTAAAGTTTTTTGGTTACATTTTAGGTATACTAATGGTATAGTTATTATGTTTTTTTAAATAGTTTTAGACATACAGTCTGAAATGTTTACAGATGAAATGGTATACGCTTCCAAATAATGGAGGGTGGAAGTGGCTGGATCATGAATTGGTAGCTTAAAGCTGGACATATGGAGGCTCATACTGTTCTATCAGCTTTTCTTTATATTTGGTATTTTCCATAATAAAAATTTCAAAAAATAACATTTAATACCCTCTATGAGGTTTTATATACAAAACTATTTAAATGCCTTTATTCCTTGTAAAATGAAAGAAAATCATTACCTATAATAACTTCCACACCTTGCCATTCTCTTCTCATAATCCATATTTCTGATTCTCTCTATGGTGATGGAAAAGAGCTGTTAAAATTGTCACATGGTAGGAAAGGAAAACAAGGGAACCAAGTCATTTCATTGTGCCAGAGGAAATTTATTTGACTCATTTGCTCTTCTTCCTTCTTTAAACTGGCAGAGTTTTCTCTTTGTTTTGGGGGTTGGGGGGAGGAATGGGGTTGGGAGAGGAAGGAAGGATTCAGCCAAGTTATCATCTATAATAGTAAAAGCGTAATATGATAATTAGACCAGACATCCTTCCAGATGACCTTCCGGATGAAGCGAGGGAAGCCCGGGTCCCGGGTGCCAGATGGAATCCAGTGCCGGCAGCCGGGGGAAGGAAGGCCTACTCTTGCATGAATTTCGTACATTGGGCCTCTAGTTACATTATAAAGATACCATTCAATTGTATCTACAGTTTATCACATGTATGTGTGCGCAAAAATGTATCTAAAGTACTTAGTTATTTTCCATAATTCAGATTTATAATTTATTCTCACCAAAGATCAATATTTTAGTTACTCAAGCTCTAACTTGTTTCAAAATTGGTTACTTTGTGTTTTAAGAGAAATAAGTGCAATTTCTCAATAGCACGAATCGTGTGTTGAAATGATTATTTTTTATAGTTACAACTAGTGGCCCAGTGCACGGATTCATGCACATTGAAAGGAAATTAATTAGAAGAAAGATTTGTGTGGTAATTACATTACTGCAAAAAATTACATGTCAAAATAGTATATATAATATAGTATTCAAATTCAAATACAAAATATTTTAATGTCGCTATTCACCCTTTCTCTATAATAGAAGTGTCAGAGATGAAAGAAAATTAGTAAAATGTATATGAAAATAATTTATAAATTGATTAGTAAACAATAACAACATGATATAAAAACAATAAAGACATGATATAAAAATAACAAAAACATGATATAAAAACAACATTGATAAAAACAATGAGTGATAAATAGATTAATAAATAAACAACAACATGATATAACAACCAACATGATATAACAACGTTATACCAGTAGTTGGTCTTCAGACATATTCTGTCAATGATGCTTCTTTCTTTCAGCTTCAGAGGTACGTTGTGCCAATAGTTGGTCTTTAGATACATTCTGGTGTCTCATGTGATTGGCACCAGCGAAAGCCTTATATGTATTGCATGTGCACAAGTCAATATTTATTTTTAAACTAGAAGCCTGGGGCATGAATTCCTGCACAGGTGAGGTCCCTCAGAGTGGCCTGTAGGGATTGGGCCCCAGCTCGCGCCACCAGCCTCGCAGCCCCTCAGTCCCGCCTGGCACCCTGCCGTGGCCTGGCACCACCCCCTCACCTGCCCCACCATCCTGCCTACAGGGCAATCGATCGGGGTCGGGCCCCCTGCCCAACTCCTTTAGCACCTGGGAGGTAGGTGGCAGCCCCATCCCCCGCCGCTGCCGCTGGTCACCGTCTGCTGGGCAATCACCGGGGCGATCGGGCCCCTGCTTGCACCCACCTTGGCCTGGTGCCACCCACTCACCTGCTCCACCATCGCACCATGGTCCTGCTCTCATTGGGGCCCATTAGGGCCAGCAGTGCCTCCATTGCTGCCTGCTGCCAGCGATGCATCGCCAACGCCCGCAATGTTCCGTGCCGCCCCCTGGTGGTCAGTGCTCATCATAGCAAGCAGTCGAACTCCCAAACTCCCAGTGGAACTATTTGCATATTAGGCTTTTATTATATAGGATTGCCATTGCACGTCATATGTACCAGCCGGTCGGTCAGTTGGATGGACAGTCGGTCACTTAGGCTTTTATATATATAGATAGATATTTATAAATTAACCACAACATCCAAGATTTTGTGAGGTATGAAGAAGAGGTATTATATCAAAATTTTAAAAATTGAGAAAAAGAATTTCAAATTAAAAAACAATTTAAAATAGCATGTGTATTTTGAAAGAATATGCAGATAAAGAACAATGAAAATTCTCAGTAAATGTCTCTGCTCCTATGTTATGATTCATTTACACTGATTTTTAAAGATAACAATTTATCAACCATTCAGGCAAGTAGTTATGAAGACTTAATTTCCATGAATGCATGACATTTGGGAATTGAGTTTTCTGATAAATTGAATATTTCAAGCCCTTGTCTTGGTTTCTCAGCTTTTCTCTTTCCTCCCTGCTGTCTATCCTCCTCACTGCCATCAGGGTTAACTTTCTGAAAGACAAATCTGATCATCATTTACTGGCTTCAAAACACTCCAGTGCCACCACATTGTTTGCATGAAAGCCCAAATTTCCTTAGTGAAGCATCCAGAATCAAACTTCTAATTTCATCCCTCTCCCAGTAGAGGACTGTAGGCTCAAGCACAACAAATTCTTTGTGGGTCCCATGGAATCCTGTGCTTTTCTTATACCATTGTGTTCTATTCCCTCTGCTTGAAGTGGTATTGCTCCTCTTCCCCCATGAAATCTTGTAGGACCCAATTGAGAGGTCACATCTTTGAAGTTTTTCCACATTCCCCCAGATAACGCTAATTATTCCCTCCTCTCTTTTCATAAGCACTTTTTATTATGTCACTATTTTTGGTACTATATTCTATCTAGTGGTGTTTATCAGCCTTTATATTGATTGATTGTTTCATTCTTTCAATCATTTATTCATTTATCAGGTATTAAATGAAAAGTTACTGTATTCCAAATACTGGTTTGGCACTGGAGATAGAGTGGTAATTAAAACAGTCACAGTCTCTGCCCTCTGCTAGTGGAAGACACATATATTTTTAAAAATAATCACAAAAACATCTATATAATTATATTTGTGACATCTGTGAATAGGATCTCTATTCAATACCCCTTTATAGACTGCTGACCCTGTAACTTCTCACCTCCACACCACCAGTACATAAAGAAATGCCTTACACATAGGGGCAACTCAATAAATGCCTAAAAAAGTAAATGATGAATATATAACCAAACATAAGTTACATGACATTTTTAGATTAATCTTTGAGATGTTGTAGATTCACACACAGTTATGATCCTATATAATAAAGAGATAATATGCAAATTGACCCTCACGCCCTCACAAGATGGCTGCCTATGACCAGGCCGGAAGGGGGGTTAGTGAGGGATGACCAAACAACTGAACAAGCAGGCTGCATGGGGCAACCAGGCCGGTGGGGGGGGGGGTGGAGCAGTGAGGGGTGACGAGGCCAGCAGAG
>NW_005356712.1:2476841-2481060 GCF_000412655.1 Myotis brandtii
AGATACCTCACATATTCTTTACCTAGTTTCCTCCAATGATAAGTAGTCTTACAAAATATAGTACAAGATCACACCTAGAATATTGATATCGTTCATATTTCCCCCCATTGGTTTTAATGGTACTGGTGTGTATGTTTATGTGTTTATGCAATTTTTCACATGTGTAGATTTGTATATCTACCACCATAGTCAGGATAGGAAACAGTTCCATCAACCCTGGCCAGATGGCTCAGTTGGTTAGAGCATCTTCCCGATATACCAAGGTTGCAGGTTCAATCTCCAGTGTGGGCACATAATTTTCTCTCTCCCTTCCTCTCTAAAAATCAGTGCAATCAGTGCAAATATTTTTTAAAAGGAAGAAAATAAAATAAAAATTTTGTTTGTTAATCCTCATCTGAGAATATTTTTCCATTGATTTTTTAGAGAGAATGGAAGGGAAGGAGAGGAGGGCGGGGAGAGAGAGAGAGAGAGAAGGAAAAAAAATGAATGTGAGAGACACATTGATTGGTTGCATCCCGCACACCCCTGACCCTTTGGGGATTGAATCTGCAGCCCAGGCATTTACCATTGATGGGAAATTGAACCTGGAACCCTTCCATGCACCAACCCACTGATGCTCTATCATAATGGCCAGGGCAAGAAAGGAAAACTTTAAATGATTTTGGCATGATGATATTGACCTCATAAAATGAGTTGGGAAATATTCCCTCCTCTTCTGTTTCCTTGAAGAGATCATGTAAAACTGGTGTTAATTATTTAAGTATTTGGTGAAATTTTTCAATGAAGCTATCTGAGCCAAGAGATTACTTTTTTAGAACCTTTACATTACAAATTCAATTTTCCCCCCATGATTATAGATCTATTTATGGTATCTATTTAATGTTGGTGGGTTTATAATGGTTTGTGATTTTTGAGAAATTGGTCTATTTATTCTAAATTTCACATTTTGTGAACAAAAGAGAGCTCTTTGCTTTCTAATTTAACATGGTGGAATAATTTTCTGGGACTCCATGCTGCCTACTTCTAATATTCATTCCCTCTCTACAGCAATTTAGTAATGAAAGGTTGAAACATTATAGACTTCATTGTAAAGGAAATGGAATTGAATTCCATGTTACATTTATATTCTCTACTAATTATATATATACTAGTGACCTGGTGTACGGATTCGTGTACATTGAAAGGAAATTAATTAGAAGGTGACTGGGGGGGCAGGACTGGGCGAGAGGGGCCAGACACACCCTGGAGACAACCTCCCGTGGTCCCTACCCAGCGTCTGTGGAGTGAGTGGGGTCCCTCTGGCAGGTGGAGTCCCTCGGCCTAGCCTGTAAGGATCTGGCCGAAACCAGCTCTCCGACATCCCCCAAGGGGTCCCGGAGTGCGAGACGGCACTCTGCAAAGTTGCTGTCTTCGTACAGGGTGTGGAACGCAAATGCAAGTGTGCAGTAAACCAGATTTGGGGCCTACAGTGCCCCAGCAACAACATAACCCATGGCCGAAGGTGGAATCACACGGCTCCCTCCTCTCTGGTTTCGGGCTGTGTCACCCGAGAACCGCAGCTGCCAAGTCACTACAGCTGGGCAGCTCCTGTGCTGAGCGTTTGCTCCCTGGTGGTCAGTGCCTGTCACAGCAACCAGTCGGACAGTGGGAGGGATACTTAGCATATTAACCTTTTATATATATAGTAGATATGTATGTTTCAAGAAATCCTCACATTTCAAGTAAAATGAGACTACAGACCTATGTGTACCATATCTAGAGTTTAGAGTTTTGTATTGCTTTTGATTGTTTTTAGTAGGTGGCAGTTAGGGATAGATGAGGTAAATTACTTATTCTTGTTCTTCACACCAAAGGAAACAGATGTCTCACATTTTCACAAGGTTTATGGCAGTTTCAGACTTATGAACCTCATAAAGATAAATGAGCACTGTCAAACCAAAGGATCCTTGTTTCTCAAGATTGCCTTCTGCACCTTTCTACCCATTTCTGGCTCTTTCCTCCTCTCTTTTTCCTTCTTTCTTTTTCCTTTTTCTTTCCTTTTCTCTTTCCCCCTTTTTCCTTTTTGGCCTCTTTCTTTTTCTTTTTTTTCCTTCCTTCTTATGAGCCACCACATTTAAAGTTTAACTAGTAACTGCCTCATTTTGTAATCTAAAGGAGCTGCAGTGCAGTATGCTTCCTCTTTGTGATAATTTCCCCTTTGCCCTACTATCAAGTGGGAAGAGATATACAAAGATGTGGCAGCTTAACTATTTGCAGAGTACCTAAAGCCTGAGTTATGCTAATGGAGTTTAGGCCAAGAATCTTAACACTGCCTAAAAATACACAACATTGCTTTGGCATATTTTAAAATTCATTTAGAAATGGGACTATTTTTTTCTATCACCAATAGATAGATTTATATTGGCATGTATAAAAATACATATAGTTATTCTTTGCAGACAAAAGAAGTGGATAAAGACTCATCAGATCTCACTATTCTAATGTAAGTTAAGCAAACCTCTTAGAAATAATTTCATTTATAGAATTGAATATAACTTTTACACTTATTTTCTCAACTTTAATTTTGACTTTTTATACTAAGGGTTTTATTTTGTTTCCCATCCTGACATCTCTAGATATAAATAATTTGGGGGTGAGGGGAGAAAGACAGGAAATGAGAGTTCACATTTCATTTTAGGACTTTTTAAATTTTGTAGAAAGCCCACACCAGTGAGCACCTAACGTATTTTCTTGCTTAAATATTGAAGATATCCAAATATTCTTTTCTGTGTTATTGACACAAAATTCTAACTTAATGGCAAAGATTGATAGCATGTTGTCATTCTTCTGTCGTTATATATGAGAATTAAAAGGCACATAATCTATTGTTCTACCTTATGTTCTGGTCAGCCACGTACCAGAGTTCCATTTTTAAGTAATGGCAGAAGTCGCTTTATATAGCCACTTTATGTAAATCCTGATTAAGTTTTGACCAATATCATGTCAGAGGAGCCATATTGGATCCATATGGGAAAGATCAGAGTTGAGGCAATATCTGTGTTCCCATGTCCTTTGGTTTTTATTTAGCTCTGCAGTAGTTAATTGAATACTATTCCCATTTAAAAAGGGCAGAGAGACTGACCTGCCTAGTGTAAGTAAAAGTCATAGAATATAGCTAGCTTTATATCTTGATATAAAAATCTTGCTCCTCTGACCCCTGTCAGTACGGAATGTATATAAAATGGCTCATGGTATAGAATATAGTTCATTTGCTATTTGTGGTTCTGGCAAATGTTTAACATTACTCTTAATACATTATCTTCATTTTCTCCATTTTACTTTTTCTAATTATATTCTGAAATAAATGATACAGTAGTTTTGATATTTTGCTGGGTTTAAAAGGTTGAGAACCAATTTGAATTGCTTTGTAATTTAACTCTCTCAGGACACAGAATCCTGGTGTGTTCCCATGTTAATTCTGGAGAAAATAATCCAAATTCCAAGAACCAAATCACCATTCCTAGTAGGGGCTAGAGCAGCGGTTCTCAAACTGTGGGTCTCGACCCCTTTGGTGGTCGAACGACACTTTCACAGGGGTCGCCTAAGACCATCCTGCATATCAGATATTTACATTACGATTCATAACAGTAGCAACATTACAGTTATGAAGTAGCAATGAAAATAATTTTATGGTTGGGTCACAACATGAGGAACTGTATTTAAAGGGCCAGAAGGTTGAGAACCACTGGGCTAGAGAAACATCACATAGCATTTAAAGCAGGTGTTAAATAAAAGATTTTCACTTCCATGGCTGAAAGTCTTAAAAAAAGGGGGGGGGGCGGTTATTGGGTCTTTTCTAGGGAGAAAATAAAGACCATGTCCTGGGACATCAAGTCTAAACCACTAGCAGCAGTGCCAAGTGGAAAAGACAATATGCCCACCATCCTGGAATTGGCAAGCATTTTTTTTTTCAGTTGATCAGCAGCCTAGCCAGGTTCTCTAGCCAGGTTCTAGCCAGGATCTCCAGCCAGGTTCTATTCTATTGTCCTGTTACATCTGTATTTATTTTTTTAAATTAAATCTTTATTGTTCAGATTATTACAGTTGTTCCTCTTTTTTCCTCCCATAGCTCTCCTCCACCCAGTTCCCACCCCACCCTCCGCCCTCACTCCCCACCCACTGTCCTCATCCATAGGTGCATGATTTTTGTCCAGTCTCTTCCCGCATCTCCCACACCCCT
>NW_005356712.1:2482491-2487978 GCF_000412655.1 Myotis brandtii
CAGCAGGAGCTATGGAGAGATCTGCAGATTCCTCCTCTTTGTTTGGGGTTTGGAGTTGCCCAGATGAGGCCCAGCTGTGAAGCAATGCAAGCTGCTATGGGGCCTTGGGCCTTCTTTTGGATATTCTGGGTCTCTCTGACCCAGCTTCAGTTTGTTAGGTAATTTGTAGATTGCAAAGGGCCAGGTCATTCATATGCAAAAGCCTCTGTGCACAGCTTGGGTGGGGCGGGGTCTCAGGGGATCAACAGGGCGGAGCAAGCAGCTATGGCTGATTCTCAGCCCTGCCCTAAGAGGCCCCGTGTCTCAGGGTCCTGGTAATTGCTGCAAGCACCTCTGAGAGAAAGCCGCCCTCGAGTTCCGAGTTCTGCCCACTGTCAGACAGTCCAGTTACTCCCTGTATGAGTCTGGGTCCCCAGAGACTTCCCGGAACTGGAGTTCAGAGCAGTCCAGGGCTTGTGACTCCCTCCCGATTGAAAAAGACAGCCGCGTCCTCAGTTGCCAGCCCTTTCTGTGTGCGCCTCCGTACCTCTGCACTTTACCTCGGAACCTCCTCTGAGTCTCAGTGTGCTTTTCTCTTTCCTTCTAGTTGTAGAATTTCCACTCAACCAGCCTTCCTGTGGTTCTGGATGATGTCCGTTTTGTCTTTTAGTTGTATTTTTGAAGTTGTTGTGGGAGGCAGCAATTTCCGGTGTTTACCTATGCCGCCCGGCAAGCATTTTTTATACATCAAGTAAGTGCAGGGGTAGGGAACGTCTGGCCCGCGGGCCACATAAGGCCCAAGAAATCATTTGGTCTGGCCCTGCCAAGGCACTAGGGGTGAGCTAATTAAATGTTTGACCAAATATAGCAGGCTAATTTTTAAGATGACAATTTTAATGGCCTGCGAATGATGTTATGGATATTTAAATGGCCCTTGGAAGAGAAAAGGTTCCCCACTCCTGAAGTAGGGGGAGACAGATGTACGTCGTTTGGAAAGAAGTTGAAGCTGGGCTAGTTCTGGAATAGTCTAAGAAAGAAGTGCTTGCTCCTTTGGGTCGTTTTGGGCCACAGTCTGGAAAGTTCATGTGTAAGGAAGAAGCGGAGGCTCCTGGGGTTCGAAGGCACCTGGCCATTCTCTCTTTTAGATAATCGCAGATATAGCCACCTGGAAGTTAATTCTAAGTTCCAACATACACTCAGGAATGTGGGCAATCTTGTTAGCTGGCCTCCAGTTATTAACAGTCTAACTGCTCTGTCTTCATCTCACTCTCCAGCCTGCTGTCATTTAATTTAGGACATCTCAGAAGTGTTTTTTCTTGTCACAGGTTTCAAGGTCCAAACATCTTTATTCTGTTATCTAGTATGTCAACTGTATTTATTAGCCATGAGCTCTGTCATGCTTGCTCTTTTGCCTCCAGGCCTTTGTGTTAATTACCCTGGCTCAAATTTTGGTTTCTTTGGGACTTCCTTACCCCCTTTCCTCAAGAGACTGGTTACTCTTTATGTGTGTTACACTGTTCTGTTATTTCAGGGTTGCTTTCTCACTAAATATAATCTCCTTGAGGACAGAGATCTTAACATGTTCATGATTATGTCTTTACTACCTGGCATGAAGCCTGGCACATAATAGATATTAAATAAGTATTTGCTGAATAAATGAGTAAAGTTACAGGAAAAATTGTACTTAATTTTTAAATTTAAAAGCCATTATAACTCTCTTATTTTAAGATATTTGTTATCTTGATAAACACTACACTTCTTTATACAAGTAAAAAGTTTCAGTTATTTGCTTACATTAAAAATTTGAGATTGGCAATGTGGATTCTTTAGTAAGAGATTTCTAGTTTCCCTTGAAGAAAAAAATTGTAGCTCACTTATACTCAGAGGAAATGAGTATAACATGTTACCCATTAATGTGAATTTCTGAAATAGCTGGATTGTTTGGGTTTTTAAATAGTAAACCACTGAGTTTGCTGTACTCTAGTGTACAACTTTGAGCTTGAATGGGGAGTAGGTTGAGTTCTCCTTCCCCATGTTAGTGAGGGGTAGTGCGTTAAATTTATTAAATGTTTCTTCTATAGACTGCAAGCTCCCTGAAAGTAGGGTTTTCGTCTTATTTCTGTCTAGTACCTAGACAAGCTGGTCATTTTGGGAATTTATTAAGAATTTGTTGGCCTTGGCCAGGTAGCTCAGTTGATTAGAGCATCATCCTGATACACCAAGGTTTCAGGTTCAATCTGAGGTCAGGGCACTTACAAGCATCAACCAATGAATGCATAAGTAGATAGAACAAGAAATCTATATTTCTCTCTCTCTCTTGCTTTCTCTTTCTGTTGCTCATTCCTTTTCTCTCTCTCTCTCTCTCTCTCAAATCAATAAGTTTTAAAAAAAAATTTTAATTTGTTCTATAAAGAGGAACATTACCAAGGAGATCATAATTTTTTGTGTGTGAACTCAGTGTGGTAGAATGCATATGTGGCCAATTTAAAAAGTAGAGCTTACTGTATAAATATAACATACTAGTACATTCTGAAATAAGCAAAAAGGTCCTATTGGGATTAGGAAAATCACAATTTTGGGGCTGGTTTTATATGACATGGTCACTGTTTCCAGCAAAGTAGGGCTAAAATTAATCCATGAAGAGCAAATGGACTTTTCAAATCTTATCTAGCAATATAAATTGAGAAGTATAGTGCTTGTGGCTTCTAAGTAAATCTTTGACAGGAAGACATAAGATGGAAACTCTAAATGCCAATTATCCTGAGGCTTATTTGTGAACATTTTATTTTAGGAATTTTATGAAAGTTTCTCTTCTGCCAGAAAGGAAACTTGAGTTTGAGAACCAGTCTCCAAGGACTTAATATTGAATAAACTTAACTCTTTGTCTAACACAGATTGATTTTATTATTCTTGGCACAAGATCAAATAGCTTAGACATAGCATTTCTGTGAATGTTTGGAACATACTCCTTCACTATTATTACTTCTCAGTATATGTAAGTGCTGTTCTTTCAAAGTGATATATGCTTACATTATATAAACAAATGGTTCAAACCTGTTTGAACTTTAGTTTTAATGCTATGATTAGAAAGTTAACAAAATGAATTTTTCCTAGTCCTGGTTCTTAACCTTTTCAGAACCTCAGCTTCCTCATGAATAGAATTGATATAATAGTGTATACTCCTAGGATTCTTGTGGGAATCAATTAATATAAGATATATATAACCTCCAGTACAAAGTAAGTATGTCATAGATAGATGGTGATAGGGTGGAGCCAATAATTTTTATTACTAAAGGCAGATACAGGGATTGAATTAGGTATGTTGCTTGCTTGTTTCTTTTTTATTGCTATGGTCCCTAATAAGCCCAAATGTGTATTTTTTTTAAAATCCTCACCTGAGGATATGATTTATTGATTTTTAATTAATTAATTAATTAATTTTAGAGCGGGGGGGAGGGAGAGACAGATAAACATCAATGTGAGAGATAAACATCAATCGGTTGCCTCCGTACGTGCTTAGACCCGGGGATTGAACCTGCAACCTAGATATGTGCCCTGACAAGGCACCAAACCCACAACCTTTTCGTGTATGGGGCAATGCTCCAACCAACTGAACCACCCAGCCAGGGCCAAATGTGTCTTTTAAATAAGAAACACCATAAAGAATATTTTTCAGTAATAATTTAGTAGTCTGTTTAATCTGCTATGTGAAGACAAGTTGTAGATCAGTATTATAATGTGATTCCATTCATGTAATAAAAAGAGGATGCTCATTATACATATTTATAGAACATTTTTGAGGAATACACAATAGTTTCTTAGGATTAATAACCTTCAAGGAGTGAGAATCGGGAGGCCAGGTGAACAGGGAAAACTTTTCTTCTCTCTCCACCCCTTTATACTGCTAGAATGTCAAACATGTATTACTTTTATAATAGAAAACAATTATAAAGACCATTGCATGTTTTGTCAGCAATTAGTAGAGTGAGGGTTACAAGCAGAACTAATAAACTGCCTAATGAGCTGGTGAAATCTAAGAATAAATTATTTTTTTATCATACTTATCACTTCAGTACAATTATATCCATGATTTTACAAATAAAATTATATACAAGGTTGCTGTTAAAATTATAGTTAATTAATCCAAAAATACCTGACACAATGCTGGATACCTTAAAGATGTGTCTTTAGTAGTTTTAATTCTGAGTAATTTCTTTTCTGTAAAAAATGCAAATAACACAGAAAAGGTGAAAGTGAAATTCCTCTATAATAACACTACCACTAAAGTTTATTTATTGCTAGTGATTTGGTGTACAGTTTTCTGGAATTTTTCCTATGGGCAAACATAAACCCACATGCAATTATATGCATATATTTCTTAAGTAAAAATGGGATTTTATTATATGCACTGTTCTGCAACATGCTTTTTTCACTTAACATATATATATACTAGAGACCCGATGCACGAAATTCGTGCAAGGGGCTTGAACTTCGAAGCCGCCGCGGCTTGCCTAGCCCCTCACAGCCCAAGGTCATCTGGCTGTCCGGTCTAATTAGCATATTATACTTTTATTATTATAGATGTAAGATCAGGGCATATATACTTATTCTTTTTAACCACTGACCTATTGTGCCATAAATTATCTAATCATTGTTATTGATGGAAGTTAAAGTTGTTTGTATTAGCTTGCTACATTAAAAATGCCTATTCCACTTGAGTATTTCAGTAGAAAAAATGCCTAGAAGTAGAATTGCTGGATGACAAGGTGTATCCATTCTCAAAGGTATAGACATTGCCAGCTTGCCCACCAATGAAGTTCTATTATTATATCAACTTGCATACCACCCACCACAAGGTCTGATATAGTCCTGTTAACACTTTGCTGGTATTAAGAAATTGATAAAATTTAATTTATATTTCTTTATTACTGTGGTTGAAAATCTTTTCATATGACCATTAGCTATTTATAGTTCCATAAATGGGCTATTCATTTTCTTATGCCCCTTTTGATATCTTTTTTCACTTTGCCTTTTTAATTTGTAGGTGCTTTTTATATACTTCAAATGCTGGTTATCTTCATAGTATATGAAACAAATAATTCTCCCCATTTGTTGTCTTTTTCTTTTAATAGTGTTTATGCCAAAGGAGCATTAATTTTGATGTAATTTTGTTTTTATCAATACTATATATTCATACAGTTTTAAAAGTTTTTTCAAAGTGTATAATGAAAAACAGTTCTCTCATGCCTTGCATCTCAATTCCCACTCCTAACTCTTCCTTCTGAAAAGCAATCACTTTAAAGTTTTATGGACGTTTTCTGTGAATATTTTTCTCCATATTTCTAAAGAACATATTTATACTGCTATCTCAGTATTTCAGTTTTAGATGAAAGATGAGACTTTAGGTTTCTTTTTAAAAAAAATATATTTCTTTATTGATTTCAGAGAGGAAGGGAGAAGGAAAGAGAGATAGAAACATCAATGATGAGAGAGAATCATTGACTGGCT
>NW_005356712.1:2487991-2489557 GCF_000412655.1 Myotis brandtii
CCCCCACTGGGGATCAAGCCCACAACCCAGGCATGTGCCCTTGGCCGGAATCAAACCTGGGACCCTTCAATCCGCAGGCTGACGCTCTATCCACTGAGCCAAGCCGGCCAGGGCGAGACTTTAGCTTTCTTACATACATGTTTATATTATTCATTGCTAGTCTATACAACTGATTTTGTGTGTTGATTTTGTATCCTGCAACTTTGTACTGTTTATTATCCCTAACAATTTTTTAAATGAATTCTTTGGGGTTTTCTAGTTTTAAGATGTCATGAAGGCAGAATATTTTTTTTTCCATCATATAGTTTCTAAATAAGACCAAAGAACATAATTTATGCCAAATGAGTAGGAACTCTTAACAGTTTTGTGTTTTGGATGGGGAACTATTTTTTGTTGTTCTATTTTCAAAAAAATAAACAGTAAAATTTCTGAGAAAATACAAGTAAATTACTAGTAAGTTTAACCAGATTCTTTTGAATAGTGGGTATGCTGTGATTAAAGGGAAGATGAAAAGATACATTAAAAGATAAGATTTATATGGATCAACCCATGACCTGTATGCTTTTTTAAAGATTTATTTAATTGAACACTTTTAAAAAACTGACACTATGTATAAATGTATTAAGAAGAAGGCACAGTCACCTGCACCCCCTTGTTTATTGCAGCATTATTCACAGTAGTGGAGACATGGAAACAGACTAAGTGGTCATCGTTGGGGAAATGGAAAAAGAAAATATGAGATAAGATTTACACACACACACACACACACACACACACACACACATAATTAGGTGAAGTGATGAATGTGTGTTAACTAACCTTATTGTGGTAATCATTTTGCAACATATACATGCATCAATTCATCACATTGTACACCTTAAACTTACAGTGTTATATGCCAATTATGTCTATAGAGCTGGGGGGGAAATAAAAGGCAGAGTCACCTATTAGCATTAGGAATAAATTCAGGAGAGATCTAAGAAATCAAATAACTAGAAACAGTTTCTAGGTAATATATACATGATGTCCCATCTGACCCCCCCCTTGCAATCTTCGCCAATGCCTTTGTTAGCATTAGTACCTCATAGTAACCTCCATCCTCCTTTCACCATTCTAAAATATCCCAGCAGCAACCAAGCTGTCTTCATCAATACCACCAGCTCATGGTGAGCTTTGGAGAACTGTCCAATCCAAAATTCACAACTCCTTTATTTACTGTTTTTTTCCCCATCAATTTTCATTTGTCATTTACACTTACAATTTAGTTCCTCTTACCCCCAAACAAATGTTTTTCACATGTGCATGTAGACTCATAATTACCTCAAATAATTGTTCAATCTAGTTTCTTCCATGTTTAGATCCTTTTCTTTGAGGGGAGGAAGATTATTTTCTTTTTTTAAGAAGTTAACCAAGTATTTTAGACATGCAGAACGTAATTAGAATCTGTAAACCTATCAGAATTAATTTTTTAAATTAAATCTTTATTGTTCAGATTATTACAGTTGTTCCTCTTTTTCCCCCCCATAGCTCCCCTCCACCCGGTTCCCACCCCACCCTCTGCCCTTA
>NW_005356712.1:2491535-2505335 GCF_000412655.1 Myotis brandtii
CAAGCAGCTATGGCTGCTCCTCAGTCCTACCCTAAGAGGCCCCACGTCTCAGTGTCCTGGTAATTGCTGCAAGCACCTCTGAGAGAAAGCCGCCCTCGAGTTCCCACCGATGCCAGACAGTCCAGTTTCTCCCCATATGAGTCTGGGTCCCCAGAGACTCGCCAGGAACTGGAGTTCAGAGCAGTCGGGAGCTTGTGTCTCCCTCCTGATTGAAAAAGACAACCGTGTCCTCAGCTGCCAGCCCTTTCGGCATGTTCCTCCATACCTCTGCACTTTACTTCCGCACCTCCTCTGAGTCTCAGTGTGCTTTTCTCTTTCCTTCTAGTTGTAGAATTTCCACTCAGCCAGCCTTCCTGTGGTTCTGGATGATGTCTGTTTTGTCTTTTAGTTGTATTTTTGAAGTAGTTGTGTGAGGCAGCAATTTCCGGTGTTTACCTATGCCGCCATCTTGGTTTTCCTCCAGAATTTATTTTTTAAAGAAATACATTATCGCCGAAACCGGTTTGGCTCAGTGGATAGAGCGTCGGCCTGCGGACTGAAGGGTCCCGGGTTCGATTCCGGTCGAGGGCATGTACCTGGGTTTCGGGCACATCCCCAGTGGGAGATGTGCAGGAGGCAGCTGATCAATGTTTCTCTCTCATCGATGTTTCTAACTCTCTATCTCTCTCCCTTCCTCTCTGTAAAAAATCAATAAAATATATTAAAAAAAAAGAAAAAGAAATACATTATTATATAATTGCAGTCTCCTTTGTACCTCTTCCCAGCCCCATTCCTTTTCTTTCAACCAACCCAGATCGATCCACTGTCCTGAAGTTGGTATGTACTCTTCCCCTTCCCATTTGTACTGTTGTACAAACAATACATAGTTTTTTATGTAAAAATTTGCATAAAATTACATCTATTCTACAAATGATTCTTCAAATTAGCTTTTTCTATGTTATGTTTATTATTTTTGAGATTTATCTATATTGATAAATTTAGGCCACATTCATTGATTTAAACTATGGTATGGCCTTTACATTAGATGATTATACCACAGTGATACTTTTCCTTATTGATGGATGTTTAAGTTGTTTCTCATTTTTTACAATTGCAAACGATGCCTTAATGAATAACCAATCATGTGACCATGTGTGAGTCATAGGGTATGCACACCCCAACTTTATTGGATATTGTTAAATTAGGCAGATAAAATGGTTATTGTAGTGTTTCCTTTTTAACTTATTCCTGAGAAAAATATGGTGTTGGCATGACTGGCAAACTTTGTTATAATGGAAGACACTGGATAAAAATTAGGATGCAGTTTCAGCTCCTGAACTAATTGGTTGGATAACTTTTGTTAAGTTATTCCAGGTATCCGAATCTCAGTTTCTCCATTTCTAAATTAAGGTCAGATTGCAAATGATCTCTGGAGTCTTTTCCAACCTTGATGTTCTGTGTGTTTAGTGTTAATGCTATATTGCATGTCCAGAGACAGAAGAGCCATACATCTTTAAATGAAAGTCAATCTAATGAAGAACTAATGTCAGCATTCCCTACAGTCCTTAAGTAATCTGAAAGTTCAGTTCTGAATATCTTCAAGTCCCCATTTACTATGTAATTTTTAAAAAATATGTATTTTATTGATTTTTTACAGAGAGGAAGGGAGAGGGATAGAGAGTTAGAAACATCAATGAGAGAGAAACATCGATCAGCTGCTTTCTGCCCACCCCTACTGGGGATGTGCCCGCAACCAAGGTACATGCCCTTGACCGGAATCGAACCTGGGACCCTTCAGTCCGCAGGCTGACGCTCTATCCACTGAGCCAAACCAGTTAGGGCTACTATGTCATTTTTATGCACTCCGTTTTAATTGAAGAGATTGTTTTAAAATTATGACTCAATTAAATGTTTTCCTATTTGCATAATTAGTTGTTTTTCAACAGTACATTTTAAAGACATTTTAAAATGCAAAATAAGATATAAGATTTGCATTATGGTTAGTAAACTCTGTGGACTAATCTAAAAACCTAAATTCCCTATAAAACATTGATTTGTGGATAAAAATATATTTAGTTACAGATGACTAACTTGGGAGTGAACATTTGGAACCCAACACTTTTGCAAGTTGGAGACTTCCTGAAACATTAATTTCAGGAAATCCTAGGCAAACCTACAATTATTACTTTAGAAGAAAATATAGATGGCATGTACTATGCTGGAAGTTAAAATGTCACTGCTAGGAGATTTGCATTCTGTGGGGTTGGAAGGGTCTAGAACTTCCTCCTTAGGCTTTGTTTTCTGTACTAGCTGTATCATTCATTTTACTACTTCTCGATAAAGGCAGGCAAGATTATAGACATGGTGAGGAGAGAGTTTTTATAAAAGGGCAAAGACAACTTCAAGGTAATGGGGGTAAATAACTTCTTAGGCTGAATCACCAAATGATAGAGAGCCATAATAACTTATTCCAGTTTGAGGTCTTCATAAGAAGTTGTCCTGCTTTTCCTTTAATATAAAAGTTTTGGTTTCATTTCTCTGATTTTTGGCCTTAAGTTACTGGACAGTTGAGTCATTTCTGTGGTGTAAAAATTTACTGTTGAAGTATCTGATACAACCTTATAATGGGGTCACTATTGACAGTGACCTTTAAAATGTTACAGTGTCCCAGTCTTAGGTGAAAGCCTTTTCTTCGTTATAATACAGCTGAAAACATCTTCCTTCTGTAATGCCTTGTCTGACCTTTCTACTAGGGTCTAGCATCATCCCTATGTGGTTGGCTATTCTTACATGAGTTTTAAACTATCATTTTTTAAAGATTTCATTTTGTTTGCTTTTAACTTGTTTTAAATTGTTGTTAGCCTTTTTTTCTGCATTTTCCCCCTCTTTAATGATAGGAAATTTTTTTGTCAGTTTCATTTTCACTCTGGTTTTTAATACAAGGCTCAGCAGAATAGAACCTCAGCAGGTAAGCAAGCACTTATGATTGATGGGATTCACATATCTCGTGTTTCCCCAAATGTATTTTTTTTTTCACAGTCTCACTGCTGTCACAATTTTGTTGTGCTAGATCATGATACTATAGGCCTTTGGTTAAGATCAGTGTTATTCAGTAGCCAAAACATAATGTAACAGTGCAGGGTTGGGACAAAAGCTGTTAGAGACAAACAAAAAGTTCATAGTAGAAGTGATACTGTTCTTTTTCTGTTGATTCAATATGCAACTTTGGGCAATTAGTTTCCTTTAGCTTTGCTTTCATTTCTTCATTTGTAAAATGAAGCTAACAGAAACGGTCTTATAGATTTTGTGAATAATTCAATCATAAGGCATTTATAAGTTGTGAAGCCTATTGAATTGGATATCAGTTATAAAGCTTTTATAAATAAGTTATTTTAAGGGGTTGTTCCCTCACTACTATTCACCTCCCTACCTTAAGAAAAGTACCTGACTTTATTGTAATTGTCCAAGGCATGACTAGTTGTAGATTATAGAAACACGGGTAACTATTATCCATAATTATAACATTGTTGCCTTTTTTTTAAAAAAAACACATACACACAATTGCTTGTGTAATTTAATTATATTTCTTCCATGGACTTTTAAGTAATAGTAATAAATAGTAAATTTAAAATTAAGATACTAGATTTTCTTAAAATGTTTAATTCTTAAAACTAGGGAATCACTTAGGTTTCATAGTTTTATTCAACTTATATGTTTTGATTTTCTATAGCTATATTTTTTTCTCTAATGTTTCTTGTATAAAATAAGTAGTACACACATGAAAAACTATTTGATGATGAATATTAATTTTTAAACAAGTATTCAAGTAGAAGAATATTGGACATATGGTAGTTCAGGTTGCAAAATTCTCATACTTTTTCTTCACCAAGTGCCTGAAGAATTTTTTTTTTTAAATCTTTGGAATTTAATAGCTTAATTAGGGCATGTTTCTGTGTTTAATTATTCTATGATCATTTTCCCTGGGATACTATATGCTCTTTCAGTCTGTAGCTTTAAGTCTTGCCTGGTTCCCAGAAACTTTTTAAAATTACATTAATTTTAAAATTTTTATTCTATTTCTATTCTTAAAGGATACTATGAATATGCTCATCTTTCATATCTATAATTGCCTCTATATTTTATGCTTTTTTCATATGTTAGTTTTGTTAGTTTTTCCAATTGTATGCTCCATGTCCCTTACCATGCTTTCTTCAACATTGTAAGTTTTTTTTGTCCTGATTCCAGTGTAGGCTTCAATTTAATAGAAGTTATTTTCCCTCCCACCCACTGACATCTCTCTTCTGCCAACTCATGTTTTATTTTATTTTTGGCTCACCGTATATTCCATTAACTCATATCCCTGCTATGACTCCTGTGTTATATAGCAATTACTTCATTACACTCTCATCCTTCCCATTGCCATGTGATAACTCAATGCAACAGTTCCTGCTTCTTATGTGGTTCTCTTTCATTCCTGTTTAAAACAAAGACAGCTGATCAAGGAGCTAACTAAATGTGACTAGTCTTGAGGAAAAAGTATTAGAGAGAGAGGGATGAATGATATTGAATTAAACAAAACCAATTGAATTCCCAGAGGAGCCTAAGATCAGAGTTAGATTACTGTTAGATTTTTAGATCTTAGATTTTTGTTTTACAAATGATTTCAAAGAGAATATGAAGCCACCAATGCTGGCAGGAAGGGGGTGACTGGTGGAAGGTTGATTCATAAAGTGGTAAAACAGTGCTGAAAACCTCACTGCTTCTTACACAGTTAAGAGATGTGTCAGCCATTCCTGAGGCAATGACACAGCCTCTATAGTTTAGTTATGAGAATCATTATTATTCATTTGCAGTATAATTACCGATATTTTGAACTATCTAGAACTGTGCTTCCAATATAGCTGCTAGCCATGTAGCTATTTAAATTAAAATTTAATTAAGATTTAACAAAATTGAAAATTCAGTTCCCCACTCGTACCAACCACATTTCAAGTGCTAAATAGCCACATGTGCTTAGTGGCTACCATGCTGGAGAGTGCAAATATAGACTGTTTCCATCATCATGAAATGTTCTTTTTGAAAGCACTGATCTAGAACAAACTCTGAGAGCAAAGGTTTAATGTTAAGTATATCCAATACAATCAAATGATTAAAGTCCAAAGTGTAGTATGTAAAATTACCTTTTAAAGATGGAGCCCACTATGATGGCTTGCTTATCCTATATAATAAAAGCATAGTATGCAAATTGTCCCCTCGACTGGGAGTTCATCCAGGAGTTTAACCAGGGGGCGGGGCCAGCTAGGGGAGGGAGGGAGGCCCCCACCAGCAGCAGCAGTAGCCGGTGATGGGGGGAAGGGAGAGAGGTTGGCAGCTGGCAGCCGCTAGGGACCCTACCAGTGCTCAAATTTCATGCACTGGGCCTCTAACTTAGGTATAAATAATAATATTTCTAAAATGAACATTTTGTCCACTAAATAAAAGGTCAGTTCCATGTTAATTTTAGACTCAAGGACTTGAGGAAAAGATGCAAAGATTTTAAAAAATATATATTTTATTGATTTTTTTACAGAGAGGAAGGGAGAGAGATAGAGAGTTAGAAATATCGATGAGAGAGAAACATCGATCAGCTGCCTCCTGCACACCTCCTACTGGGGATGTGCCCGCAACCAAGGTACATGCCTTGACCGGAATCGAACCTGGGACCCTTCAGTCCACAGGCCGACGCTCTGTCCACTGAGCCAAACCAGTTACGGCCAAAGATTTTTTTTAAATAAAAAATATTTTACTTAATTTACAATTCTTAAGATTAAAATAAGTGAAAGTAAAACAAAACAGACAAAACTTAATATAATTAAAATTATTGTTAAAGGATAGAACATGAAAAATCTAATTTAAACAATGACATGGGATCCTTTATACATTCTGTATTATTTTATGAAAACATGATGTCCTCATAAACAGAGGACATAAAATCACTTAAAAGTAATTCCTGTAATAAAATGTAAACATCAAAGACTGACCTAATCTTTAGTTCTAATACAGTAATGAATGTCATTACTATATCCAGAACATCAGGGTAGAATAATTGAATGATGGGCAATGGAGCCCATTTTTTGATATATATAGAAGAATGAAAGTTTAACAGTTAAGTACTTCATACTTTATGTATGTGGTCTACATAAATTATCACATTTAATTATTTTATTAATAGTAATGGATGAAGTTTATTGAGTGCTTATTCTGTGCTAGGCAACTTGCTTAGCACTTTATATGCACTATCTTATTAAATCCTGACAAACAATCCTATGAGTTATGTATATTTATTATGTCAATTTTAAAAATGAGGGAACTTAACCTTGGAGAGTTTTGAAACTTGACCGTGATCATAAGGCTAGTTAGGGATAGACCTGGGGGAGGGGGGGATTTGTATACAGTTCAGCTTTAATTAAACCCAATGCTCTTAACTGTGGTTGCCTTTTTAAGTAGCTGACTGAAGACCATGCTAGTAAGTAGCAGAGTAGGACTTAAACATATGTTTTTCCGACTCCAGGTGTCATGTTCTTTCTAGTTTGCCATGTGCCACTCATATAAACTGAAAATAAAGAGGAAATGGCCGTAATTTTTTATTTAATGGAAATTCTTAAAGTCCCTATATTAAATGTAGTCTTCCTAAGTTATTACACATCAAAATCTGAGAACACTGTCTGAACAAATTGTTTTAAAAATCCACAATTAGCCCTGGCCAGTGTGGCTCAGTTGGTTGGACCATCATCCTGTACACCAAAAGGTGGCAGGTCCAATTCCCAGTCAGGGCACATGCCCAGGTTATAGGTTCCATCCCCAGTCAGGGTGTGTGCAGGAGGCAGCCAGTCAGTGTTTCTTCTCACATCGATGTTTCTCTAAAATCAATTTTTTTAAAATGTCACAAATGAAAAGGAAATACAGGTTGTATTCATGTGACTTTCAAAACTCAAAATCCTTACAACAGTGGAGATGGAATTTATCAGAGGCTTATTTTAATATTGTCTTAATTTCCAATTACATTCATTTTTGAAAACAACCATGCAAACTTGTTGAACAATAGTTAAGGAGTTTCTTACTCATAAAAATAAGTTATGGTAGTTTTCCTAAACTGGTTTATGAAGAAACCATCAAACATCTTATCAAGAAGAGTCAATAATTCACGACCAAGTAGTGAAGACCTCTTTTTGGTTAATATAGTTTGTAGTTAGCCTTGTGAAGACGGGCTGTGTCTGTTCCCTTAGACATATGGTCGGCAAACTGCGGCTCTCGAGCCACATGTGGCTCTTTGGCCCCTTGAGTATGGCTCTTCCTAAGCCTTAGGAGTACCCTAATTAAGTTAATAACAATGTACCTACCTATGTAGTTTAAGTTTAAAAAAATTGGCTCTCAAAAGAAATTTCAATCGTTGTATTGTTGATATTTGGCTCTGTTGACTAATGAGTTTGCCGACCACTGCTAGACCTTTGAGGATTTTAGTGCTCAGTATGAGAAATATTACCAAGTGTGAAATTTCTGGAGAGTAAAAATAAAAGAGAAATAAGTTTTCTTTAGTGTAATTTCCCTCTAAGTGAATGAAATGTAATTCAACCAGTTGAATCACTGAACTATTTTATTGCACTGGAACTCATAAAAGAATTTCATTTGAAAAACACTGCTTGCCATTTCAACAACTTAAAACCATAGTCTGTTCAATCACTTCATAACAAACCAGTGTGGTGAATGGCTTCACTGAAATGGTGCCAAACTCTCTTCAGTAAAGTGGGGTTGATATGAGGCAGCAAAAGGAAAGGGTGGGACCAGGAACATAAAGAAGAGTTAACTGCACTTTATTTATTAGCTAAAATTTAAAATATGGGAGCAATAAGGAAATAATTAAGAAACAATATGTGGAGTCATCTTCCAGAAAGTTATAATCTAAATGAGATACACCAATTCATATGATATAATATGCGATTTGTAAAGGAACATTAGCACAGGACTAATGGCACATAGGTAAAAGTCAATGCAAAAGAAGCTTTTTCACATTTTTTGTTGTATTCGAATTGATTTATTATCTTTCATCAACTATATTTTGCATGGGTACTATCTGTCAAACATTGTTTCAGACATTAGAGATGCAACAGTGAACAAACACACTAAAAACCTGCCCTCATAGGATTTGCATTTTATTATTTTTTAAATCTTTATTATTGAAAGTATTAGATATGTTCCTTTTCCCCCCTAATTACTCCTCTAGCCCACCCCCATCCCCCAAGGATTTACATTTGAAAGAGAAAATATACAAATTAAGTAAAGTCCGTGGTGTATTAGAAGGAGTAAAAAGGCAGAGACGATGGACAGGGACTGTTGGGAAGTTGCAGTTTTAAGAAAGGTAGTTAGAGTTTATAATGCACTTTTTAAAATTAAAATCATATTAGTTTCTTGAAACAAGGCCAAGCCCTTCTCTCTAGTAAGGGAATAAGTGAAAAGCATTCAATAAAGGACTTTCAAAGTCTGGATGTGTTTTTTGGGGGGTTGGGTAGGTGTTTTAAAAGTTCACAGCATAGGGAATATAGTCAATAATATTATAATAACTATATATGGTACCAAGACCTCAAACATATGCTTAGGAAGTTACATATCAGTCATTGTACTCAAGGTTTTATATTCATTATATCATTTATTTTTCACAACCACTTGATATGGTAGTTATTCTTATTTTTCTTTTACAAATGAGGAAAATGAGACTTAGAACTCTTAAATGCCTTATTAGGTGAAGCCACCAATTAAAGTGATTGAGATTTTTTTCTAGAGGACTCAGATATTAGCTCTGCCCTTTGCATGCAGACTCTTCTCCTTCTTATAGAGTCCATCCATTCTCCTGGTTTCAGTTGGCAGTTGTGTGCTAGTGACACTGAAATCAGCGCCTTTAAGAATTGACATTCTACCCCATTTCTTTAACTGTTTGCACTGGGCTCTCTTGCTATCATATTGAACTCAACCTGTGTGAAACAGAGCCCTTCAGGATTATCTCAAATTGTACTCCTGCTCAGTGATTTAGTTAGTGACAGTCTCCTCATCCAAGTCATTCAGACTTGAAACCATCTTTAACTTCTCTTTTCCATTTCCTTATCCTAACTTACATAAACTGATACAGTATTATTCCCAAGGATACACAACTACATGACTAATCCTTACATGTGTCTACCACCGGTGGAAATTCAATCTGAAAAGTGCTATTACTTCCCTTTAGTTAATAACTTACTTATTGTCCCCTGTCATTTTAGAAAAATGAAAGAACTGATAGCTGTTGGAAATTTTATACTTATTTAAAATTATTTTTCCAGGATCTTACATACTGGATAAATGACAAATACTGTTAATCTACCAATTCTTCCTACAGATGGGGAAGATTTTGGAGGGAAGATTTTTGTTTTTGCGGGGTACTGATTAAGAAGCCTCCAGCTGAAATCCCCTTTGGTTCCATTGGGCAGAGTTGGGTCACATGCTTACTCCTAGGTCAATCACTGGCAATGATAATTAAAATGACCATAACTAGCTTATGCTTGTTTAGGTTTATTTGGTATCGCAAGGCTGAAAAATGTTTGTGTGCAAAATAATGGGAAGACATGGCTTTAGGTAACCAATAGGCAGGGTCTGCCACAGCATTCTTTCTTCATTTTGGATTTATCTTGGTAAGCCATCTTTCTGAAAGTGAATATTGCGGTTGTCTTCTTCAAGAATGGGCTACAACATATGGAATATTTAGTAGAAAAGAAACTTTGAGGCATTAGAAAAGTATTATTCCTGTTTCTTTAAAAACATGGCATTTATAAGAGCATCAATATACATAAAAAGCAGAAACTGCCATTAATTGCATTAACAATAATAGTGAACAAATTCATTAAGTGTGACAGTAGCCTATTCATGTAATCCTTATACCAACCTTTAAGGGATGGGTATTTATTATTATCCCTATTTATTTATGGAAAAAATGAGGCATGTAGAGGCTCAGTTACTTGACCAATACTGTGAGTCAGAGGCAGAAGCACAATTCCAGCACAGGTAATCTTGCAGCAGGATTAATGTCCTTAACTGGCATGCTAAACTGTCTTCAGTGGTTGGCTATAGAGATAAGACAGTGACAAAACCTGCACTGCCATTCATTCTGAGACCTGGGGCTGTCGACCTATCTATTTTTTTCTCTTGCTAACATTTTCCCTCTGCCTTCTGTCCCCTCCAACAGAGTGTGGATATGATCAGTATGTTAAGGATATCACAGATCACTCTCATTTCCTTCCTTGGTCTATGCAAAAAGTCATGCTTAGTTTTAATTTCCCCACTTGGAGGTGAGTGAATAGGGACAGATATGACAAAAAAACATCAACTAGAAAAATATATGAAAGCACAGAAATATTCTAAAGGAGGCATTTTGAATTTAAATTTATTCATAAGTAATGTGTACTTCTGTGAACGCTAAAGGGGTATAAATAGTCAGAGAAGAAAAAATATGATCACAATATGATCATCTCCAGCCTTTCTTTTGATGCCCTCATTCTTGTTATGCTTTGAACTCTGACATATTCTGATCATAACTTCAGGCTTTAATAACTGCAAATTTAAATGAAATAAAAAAGTACCTTTGATGAATCACCACCATTCATGAATTCTAGCTTTAGGAAAAAGGCTAGCTTCAAAATACTAGTTGCTTAAGGTGAGAAAGGTCTTTAAAATTTCAACAAAGCACTTAAGCAAACTTTTATTATCCAGTTTCCTTTGTATCAGACACTCTGCTAAATGCTAGAGGGTTGTTGTTTTTTTTAACTTGTTTGTTTGTTTAAGCATCCATCAGCTATTTTGCTTTGATGTTTCCACCTCTTTGTCACTATAATCAAGCCTTCCTGATGGTGACATTTGCAACTACTTGTGGCATTATACTATCTAACATTTATTTATCAAGCACCAAGGAAACACAGGCCAGGTTTGAATAGTAGTTGAGAGGGCACAAAAATGTAAAATGAACTAAAACATGAGTACTGGATGAAGAACTGGTTTTGGCCATTTCTGGCTGTATGAGAGAGGTAAAAAAGAGGAAGGGAGGGTCCTAAGAAAGGAGAAAATGAGCAGAGAATGAGGAAATGATTAGACCAAGGACACACATAATTGTTGAGGAACAGAAATAGCAAAATTCAGGAAGAAAAGAAGAATTTGGAAAACATTCTTCAATATATTAAAGATTTTTAATGTGTGTATATAATGTGGCGAGATTATTTAGAAAATTAACTTGCTATGAGTTCACCCTTATTTAAGCTGAGTTTTAGCTTTGTGAGTTTTGTCCTTGTCTCTTTGGTACTCAACTCCCAACCAAACACAAACACACAGTCTCTCAGAATTATCTCTTTTATCGCTTGATATTCAGCTCACATTTACTTTCTCAGACTTTTGGAAGTTACCACTCAGACTGATGCAAATTCAGTATTATTCCTGCCAAAGTGCTGAGCAGAAGAGAGACTTTCTTTTACACCTTCCATCTTTAGAGCCTTTGGTACTGTTCTTTCAATCTTTACTAAATAGTAAATGAGGAGATTGTTGTTGTTCAGATGAACACAAGGCATTTGCATTACTGAGCTTGCTGTTTCTAGTTCTAAAGAGATTCTTTACAATTTCCTTATCAGCTGAGGAATCGCCTTGATTTCCTTTGATGATGTTTCCCAGCTGATATTCTAGAACTAGCACAGAAGCAATTCATACCCTCCTGAAAGGGCTCTTGCCCAGAAATCCTGCTTGATTTGTACACATTAGGCTTAAATGCAGAGTTAAGGGGGTGGGTGGAAAAGAAAGCAAAAAATACCCACTGCCCTCAAATTGAGCTCTATCAAAACAGCTTGATTCCCTCAACAGAGACTTGTAGGAATACATTTATGTTGTAGCTGGGGGTTTTCCTAGTTGTCAGCCACAAAGAATAAACACTTAAATTAAAAAAAAAAAAAAACTTTTGTTAATTTAAACTGTTCACAAATAGACCTCTATTAATAATAGTTCACAAAATTGTGAGAAATCGTAAGTACCTTAGACCTATAATAAGCATCTCAAAACACATTTTGAACCTCTTTTTGATTTGTCATTATGAGCTATTACCTTTTTTAAAAAATGGGTATCATATTCTATCTCAAGATAGCTGTAAAAAGCAAAAGGTTTTGAGTGTTTTGTATTATAATGAGAAAGTTTACCTATATGAAGGGAGGAAAAACAGTGCTGAATCAAGTTGGTATTTTCAAAGATTTGGGAAGATTTTAATGTTTCATATATTTGAAGGATCCTATTTTAAGTCTGTTTTAACTTTTTTGTTTTAAGTCTATTTTAACTTTTTTAAAATTATCCTTTGAATTTAATCTTACGTAATCTTTAACTACTTAACTTTCAAAAAACTAGGACCGGAATAACCTATGTATTTAAACATTATAGTACAGGTTAATGACCTACTGAGAAATGGCAAAATTTTAAAAGAGGAAACAAAACATTTTTGACTAGTAAAATTGACTAAATTTTATTACCAAAATTAGTGCTCCTTTTCTAACTTAAATACTTCTATGTATACTGAGTAAAATGAAATTTTGTGGAGCATTGGAAAGTAGAGAATGGAGTTTTTAAATTGTGATTTTCTTTTTTACTTAAGTATAAATAGTTGATTCTGATTAAAGGTGCTGCTTTGAAAAAAGTCTAGTTTTATAAACACGAACTTGAATTTATGGAGGGGATGAGGATAAATTCATAGTAATAAATAGCTTTATAAAAAGTCCCCATCTCCTTTGCAGCTTTCAGTTGCCTAGCCTGCTCTTCTCCTTTCCTATGAATGTAAATATAAATTTTAAAATCGTAAAAATTCAGTGAAAGAAGAGCCTTGTTTACAACCTCACTTTGTGCCTTGCGCTTCACAGTGTAGTCCATGGACCATTAACAATGGCCTGGGAGTTTAGAAATACAGAATCTCTGACCCCAACCTACTGACACTCAAAATCTGCATTTCAACAAGATACCCAGGTGACTGAAGCACATCAAAGTTTGAGAATCACCAATGTAGTACTTAACAATTTGATAACACTCAAGAATAGTTGTTAAACTTTCCTTTTATTTTTAGTGACCTCTGTAGCATCCGAAGTAGCATTCATTGGGTCATTTCAGACTAATATGTCTTCACCAATTACTAGTAATAATTTATTGTTCAAAAGAAACTCTGGGAATTTGAGAGACTTTATAAAAGTCTTTTTTTTTTTAAATATATTTTATTGATTTTTCACAGAGAGGAAGGGAGAGAGATAGAGAGTTAGAAACATCGATGAGAGAGAAACATCGATTAGCTGCCTCCTGCACATCTCCTACTGGGGATGTGCCCGCAACCCAGGTACATGCCCTTGACCGGAATCGAACCTGGGACCTTTCAGTCCGCAGGCCAACGCTCTATCCACTGAGCCAAACCGGTTTTGGCAGATATAAAAGTCTTAAAATATGGAGTGACTCCCTGTTTCTGATAAATAGTTTGCATTAAAATAAAAAGCACCTTATATTTGGTCATATAACCTGACATTACCAACTGTGTTATCTATATCCCCGAATATTATTACATTTTTGTTATACTTTAAACAGTGTGCTTTGTCTGAATAGATACTAGTTCTTTGGTTTCTTTTTTTATTTTTTTTATTTTATTATTAAATCTTTATTGTTCAGATTATTACAGTTGTTCCTCTTTTTTCCCCCCATAACTCCCCTCCACCCAGTTCCCACCCCACCCTCCGCCCTCACTCCCCACCCACTGTCCTC
>NW_005356712.1:2506474-2513488 GCF_000412655.1 Myotis brandtii
ATTGGCCTCCAGGCCAATTGGCTGTGAGAATCAGCTGTGTCTGCAGTGGGAGAACTTCTGTCCTGGAGCTCTAGGGAGGTGCTAATCTAGCCTCTGCCTGAGGCTATCCAACAAACCCCTACGTGCAAGGCTTGGGTGGGGTGGGTCCCAAGGGATCAACAGGGCGGGCGGAGCGAGCAGTTATGGCTGCTCTCAGTCCTGCCTTCAGAGCCCCGCTTCTCAGTGTCCCAGCAATTGCTACAAGTACCTCCAAGAGAAAGCTGCCCTCGAGTTCCGACCGATGCCAGACAGTCCCGCTTCTCCCGTATGAGTCTAGGTCCCCAGAGACTCGCCCAGAACTGGAGCTCAGAGCCTGAGACTCCCTCCCAATTGAAAAAGACAACCGCGCCCTCAGCCGCCAGCCCGCTCCACGTGCGCCTCTGTACCTTAGTATTTTACTTCCGCACCGCACCTCCTCTGAGTCTCGGTTTGCTTTTCTCTTTACTTCTAGTTGTAGAATTTTCACTCAGCCAGCCTTCCTGTGGTTCTAGGTGATGTCCGTTCCATCTTTTAGTTGTATTTTTGAAGTGGTTGTGCGAGGCAGCAATCTCCGGTGTTTACCTATGCCGCCATCTTGGTTTCTCCACCATGTTACTTCTTTGGTTTCTTAATAGAATTTTGCAGATCACCGTTTACCATGCAATTGATTTCAGTATAAAAACATAATTTGGGTATCTCCTTTTATTCTCTTAACAAATATTTTTTGAGGGAATAAGAGCAGTGAATAGGAAAGACTGGGAGAGAAACAACAAAAATGCAAACAAACATGTAAATGAAATAATTTCAGGTAAGTTCAAGTTCTATGATGTAAAGTAAACAAAGTGATGGTTGTTATTGAGAGGGAGAAAAAGTACTTTAATAAGGATGCTCTGGGAGGGCCTCTTTAGGTGGTAACATCTGCACAGAGATCTCAAAGTCAGGGGCCCTGTGAAGCTCTGAGGAATGAAAAGAAAGCCAGTGTGACTGAAGTGTGGCAAAAAGGATCAGAGAATGACATGGAATGCAGTCAGGAAATTAGGAAGGGCCAAATCACGTAAAGTTTAGCATCATGGCTTTTGATTGATAGTTGTCATAGTATGACATCTCTTTATTTAGCTAGTGGTATGAAATCCATCAGTGGTAGATCAAGGAGGTGGGAGAAAGTAAAGAGGGGAGAGGGAAATCTTTGGGATTGGATAAAAAGCAAAATGGAGAGATACAGACTTCTTTTACATTGGTAGGTGCAAGGTAGTTAATATTTAACATTACAGTAAGTAGAGGTGGTATGCAGGCAACAAGATAGCAATGAGTTTTGGTGCACCTGCTCTCTCCTTAGGATGGGTATGCCTCTAAGGCAGCGGTTCTCAACCTGTGGGTCCCGACCCCTTTGGGAGTCCAACGACCCTTTCACAGGGGTCGCCTAAGACCATTGGAAAACACATATATAATTACATATTGTTTTGTGATTAATCACTATGCTTTAATTATGTTCAATTTGTAACAATGAAATTGGGGGTCACCTCAACATGAGGAACTGTATTAAAGAGTCGCGGCATTAGGAAGGTTGAGAACCACTGCAGGCATCTGGAAATGAAGATTACTCTGGCATTTCAAAGGTATGTTATCCTAGATGCACAAGAACAATGGGCAGGCTCTATTAAGGTAAAGATTAACCTTTTACGAAGGAAGCTATAGGCCTGGGGTTTGGCTACCCAACATGACCTACCCAGTTGGGAATTTATCATCAAGTGTGGCTACTTTGGTCACTGAGCTTGTCACACCTGCCAAATAGCCCTCTGAGCTTGCTTGTCAGGTCTGCTATGTCGCCTCTTTTTCATTCACAATTAATACTTTGGCATTTTAAAACACTTTAAAATACATATAGAACAATTAAATGTTGTATACCTTTACTGTGAAGACAGTAAAAATGTCACCCATCTTACAAGAAAATAATTTGAGGTATAGAGGTTAAATGGATGGCCTAAGATGTTATTTGTCAGTCAAAATTAAACTGCTGTTTAATAAACAAGAGGTGACTGTTGGTCTTCCCATCTCATTTCTTTTTTCCAAGCATACAGAAAAGTTATAAGATTCAAAAAAGATATACCTTTTACCTAGATTCACCAAGTTTTAAGCTTTGGCCATTTTTGCTTTTGTCATTTTCTCTTTTTCATTTCCCTGAAGTATCTCACACACACACACACACACACACACACACACACACACACACACACACGTATGTGATGTGGTCATTTTCCAGAATATCATATCTCATACCAGGGCATTCTACGGGATCTGTCTCAATTGGAACATGAAGATAATGTATTAGCTGCTGCCTATGCTAATAATGTTATGCCCATTCCTCCCACTTTTTAAACTTGAAAGTGACTAAATATCTCCACCTGGATAATCTTTCCCTAGCCTTTTCCTCCTGACCATTTTCATTCTCAGTTGATGGCAGTTCCATTTTTTCCAGTTTTCTTTGACTAAAAGCCTTGAAACCATTCTAAATGACTCTTTCTTTAATATCCTCAATATAAACAAATCAGTATCTATCAGCAAATCCAGTATCTGTTATACAACAACATGATGAATCTCAAAATCACAATACAGTGACAAAAGTCAGATATGAAGGAATATATACAGTATATCCTGTATAATTACACTTCCATGAAACTGAAAAATGCCAACTAATCTATAGTGACAGAGAGCAGGTCATTGTTTGCTTGGGGAACTAGAGTTGGAGGGAAGAGACTTAAGTAACAGAGCAAAAGGAAATTTTTGAAGGATGGAAATGTTCCCTTGTTTGTGGTGATGATTTCACAAGCATAGACACCTGACAAAACTCATCAGATTGTACATTATATATGGGTACAGTTTATTATATAAATTATTCAATTATAATCTGTTCTCACCACCTTCACTGCTATTTCTTTGGTTTAAGCCACCATAATCTCACCATTATAATCACGTGGGTTATTATAATAGCCTTCTAACTGGACTCCCTGCTTTTACATTGTCCCTCAGTTTCGTCTCAGAGTAGCAGAGTTATCCCTTAAATATAAGTTAGATTGTGATGCTTCTCTCCTCAAAACCCTGCAGTGGCTCACTCTCACAGTAAAAACCAGAATCCTTACAGTAATCTCTAAGGTCCTGTATGACCTGCTCCCCTCCCCTTTTCTGCTCTGGTCCTGTCTCCCACTGCTCACCCTTTGCTCACTCTGCTCCAGCCACATGCCCTGGGGCCTTTGTACTAGCTATGCCCTTTGCCTAGAAAACTCTCCCCATAGGTATTGGCATCTCCTGCATCTCCTTCCAAATTTGAGAAAGTTAAAAAATCACCTCAATGAGGAGGTCTATCCTGATCACCCAGTTTAAAATTGCAGCTTGACTCCCTGGCATTTCTGATCCCCATCCTGCTCTGTTTTTCTGTTTCCAAAGTGCTCATCTTTCTTTTTCTGTAATGATTTACTTGATCATGTTTATTGTTAATTGTCTCTTTCTCTCTGCCAAAATGGTAGCACCTCAGGGTAGACAGGTTCGTTTAGTTTCTTGAAGTGACTAGGGCTTTTTGTTTTCCTTGGTGCTTAGACTGGCACATAGTAGGCACTAAATAAATATTTGTGAAATGAATTAGGAATTAAGTTGAAATCCATATATTTAAAAATCACACTCAGGAGCTGCTTAGGAGCATTAGAAAAGGATCACTCCATATGGTGGAAAAGATCGAGAAACACTTTCTAGTTGAGGAACCAAAGATATTCACAGTAAACTGTTATTATAATACTAGAGGCCTGGTGCACGAATTCGTGCATGGGTAGGGTCTGGCTGGTCCACCTGATTGGGGCCAATCAGGCCAGATTGGCTGGTGGGAGGGGCCATGGGTAGTTGGCCGGCCGGCTCCACCCCCAGGTTGGACTGGTCAAACTCCCCGTCAAGGGGACAATTTGTATATTAGCCTTTTATTATATAGGATTACCTAGAACAGATATAGATTCATATACTTCTGAAAAAGGCAGTTCCTATAGAGAGAATTGCTAAAACAGTGTAAGGCAATTTTCAACGGGAGTAAACTACTCTAACATGTATTCTGTCAACATATGTGGATGCTTGCCCTATCTGCCAGTGGCAAAGCAAAATTAAAAGTGACTAAGAATGTTGAGTTATCCTTTCAACATTAGAAACTAGGCAAGAGTTCCAGGTTTTAAATACTAACTTTCAGAGGTATAAAGGCAAGTCCCAGGACAGGGTAACCTCAGAAGATTTTGGAGTACTTAGGCTCCCCTTGTCTTGAATTGGCTACACTACTTTTCACTGAGCAGAAATTCTCAGTGATGACATTGCCTTCTTTTTAAACCACAAAGTAAAAAGTTTTAAATGGGAGGGGCTTGACCTTCTGTTTTAGCCTTGGGTAAAGCAAATCAAAATGATCAAATGGTTAGTATTCAGGAATATTGTAGGCTAAATGGAATCCTTTATAATTTATTGAATCATTAATTTCTGATATCTCTCATACAGTGATTTAACTTAATACTATATCATAGTGGTTAAGGGACTATGCGTGAGGTTATATTGTCTAGATTTGAAAAACAGCTCTATAAACGCTAGTTCTGTGAAGTTGGAATAGATATTTATCTGTAAACAGAAATCAATAATACTAACTCTTGTAGTGTTAAGAATTAAATGAGATAATACACAGTGCCTGGCACCTAGTGAGCATTGATTAAATGTTAGCATAATAATGATGATATTGATTACATTAAACTAGGTTCTAATGAAAGTAACCTCTTCTATCTTTAGTGCCTGCAATAGTCTAAAATAAATGCTTCCTGATTTTCTCTTTTCTGTTATATTTATTCCAAGATTAGTTCACTTATCAAAGGCAACTGAATGAATGCATATAAACCAATATAAGTGATATTTAGCCTTGCTGACTGAAGGCAGGCTTAAGTAGTGGATTCTAAACTACTTAATGCAAGGATACCATGTATTATGACTGTCCACATAGAAGAAATATTGTAGAGCAGGATTAAATTTTCATTTAATGTGTAATATAGATTTTATTTCAATTTTTAAAAACTAATAGTGTAGACTCTGACTCCAAAGGGGTTTCTAGATATTTAAATGGGATGATATCAAATGCCACTTCTTTAAGACACTCGTTGAAAGAAATAGGTTCTTAAACAAGTAAGTTGGGAGTGCTGATAATTCTGAAATTATTGACATTTGGGTACTGTATTATTCAATAAAATAGTACATTTCTAAAATAAAGGTCAAAACCATTTTAAGTAAAGCAACCTGTAGAAATAGTAATTTTTAAAAAACAGTGATAGTTTCTTGCTTAACAAAATTATTTACCATAATATTCCTTAAATGATAAATACCTTAATACATTTTATATATGAATTAGTATAATTGAACAGTATTTTTTGGACACATGTAGTGTATAGATAGTATGTTCAGCACTGGTGATATAAATATGATCCCTGCCTTTTATCAGCATATGGTCCTAATATGGCCCTACCTAAGACAACCTAAATCTTGTGTTTGTACTGTGTATATAAGAAATGTTTACATCTCAATGAGTGACACTAATTAAAAGATGCATGTTTCCAACTTGGGAAAAAAATGTTTACAGCATCTTTCTATGGGACAAAAAAGGAAAATAACCCACCCAGCTTAAGAGAGAGTCAAGAAAGTTTCCCTGAAGTGGTATTATGTAAGCAGATTCTTGAACAAATTCTAGTGAGCTAGGAAGAAGAAAGGGTTTGCCAACAGGTACTTCTTCACATCCCAAGGAAGTACTTTGAGATAGCTGAGGTGCCCACTGTGAGGCCCCAGAATTCCTAAGGACAGGGTTCAAGAGCAGACAAGGAGCAGATCACATTTGCCATCCATCTACAAGGAGTTTGGATGTTTTATCCTGTACCTGGTGGGATTAAAGGGTTTTAAGCTGTAGAATGGCATGGTCAGATTTTTCTTTCAGGTTGATAATGCAAACAGTAGTAGAGGATGGATTTCATTCATAAACAGCTATAAAAAGTTTTTAATATCAGGTAGCGCTATAGAGAGCTGTTAAGGGTTCATTCAGCTTCTAAATTTAAAGTAAATTACTCAAGAATGAAGAAATTGCTTTAAATACCTGAACAAGAAAGTACTTGTAATCACTCATATCTTGCAGAACTTAAACATTTGAGATTCATATTCAGAGGCAGTATTGTTGAAAGATCAAATAAATGTAAAGAGTCTTTGGAAACAGATTTTAGGTCAAGATTTTACACTTAATCAAGTATGTGTACTCTAGTTATTTTATTTATGTGTGCTTTTTAAGTTATTGGGTGGAGACAATTATAAATTTTTTCTTCTATTTCAAAGAATACCATTTTACCCAATTCTTTGAATTATATACACTAATAAAAGACAAACATGCAAATTGACCGTGCCTTCGCTATGCCTTAAGCCACACCCACCAGCCAATCAGAGCAACTATATGCAAATTAACCCAACCAAGATGGCAGCTGGCAGCCGGCAGCCACAGAGCTGGAGCAAGCAGGAGGCTTGGTTGCCCCAATGATGGAGGAAGCCAAGCTTCCTTGCCTGCCGCGGCCGGCTGTGAGCTCCACTCAAAGCAACAAAGTTTCAATTATAGAAGGTAAATAAACCCCAGATACCTGCTTTCAGCCAGCTGTGGCCACGGAGCTGGAGCGAGCAGGAGGCTTCCCTTCCACCCGCTCTGGCCGGCTCTGAGCTCCTCTCAAGGCTACAAAGTTTCAATTATAGAAGGTAAATAAATCCCAGAATAAAAAAAATAAAATAAAAAAAGGAGAGGCTGGGAGCTTCCGTCGCCGGGAGGCTTGGCAGCCTGAAAATGGCCCTCAGCCCCTCACTCAGACTGGCCAGGCACCCCAGGGGGGACCCCCCACCCTAAAGGGGGTGTGGCCAGCCTGAAAACAGCCATTAGCCCCTCACCCAGGCTGGCCAAACCTCCATGGGGTG
>NW_005356712.1:2513636-2535786 GCF_000412655.1 Myotis brandtii
CCTCTATCCTATATAATAAAAGGGTAATATGCAAACTGACCCTAACAGCAGAACGACTGGGAATGACTGGTCACTATGACACACACTGACCACCAGGGGGCAGACGCTCAATGCAGGAGCTGCCCCCTGGTGGTCAGTGCGCTCCCACAGGGGGAGCTCTGCTTGGCCACAAGCCAGGCTGACAGCTGCCAGTACAGCGGTGGTGGCGGGAGCCTCTCCCGCCTCCTCAGCAGCGCTAAGGATGTCTGACTGCAGCTTAGGCCTGCTCCCCGCTGGCAAGTGGACTTTCCCCGAGGGCTGCCGGGCTGCCAGAGGGATGTCTGACTGCCAGCTTGGGCCTGATCCCTCAGGGAGCGGGCCTAAGCCAGCAGGTGGACATCCTCCGAGGGGTCCCAGACTGCAAGAGGGCATAGGCCAGGCTGAGGGACCCCCCAAGTGCACAAATTTTTGTACACTGGGCCTCTAGTTGAGATATATTTTTGAAAGGAGGATAATTATCAAAGGATCAGTTTTTCTAGCTACCTAAAAAAGAATACATTTTGGCTACTGATTTAGTAATCATTTGAAAATTGTCCAAATTTTTGTTAAAAAATTTAAGGAGGCTCTATCTTAGTCTCCTCAGTCTGCTATATCAGACTAAGTGGTTTAAACACAGAAATGTATTTTCTCACCTTTTTGGAGACTGGGAAGTCCAAGACCAAGGTGCCAACTGATTAGGTTTCTGGTGAGCTCCTTCTTTCTGGCTTGCAGGATGACTGCTTTCTGGAGTTGTGCTCACAAGGCCTTTCCTCCTTGCATGTGTGAGGTGAGGGGAAGAGAGAGAGAGAGATCTTTTCTCTTTCTTCTCTTATAAAGCCACTAATCCTAAAGAATTAGGGCCGAACCCTTAATGACCTCACTTAACCTTAATTACCTCCCCTATCTCAAAATATAATTACATTGGGGGTTAGAGTTTCAAAATCTAAATTCAGTTCATAGTGAAGGCCAAGAAGACCTTTTTCTAAAAAAGTAAATTTAAATGTAAGTATATACAACTTAATTTTGAAGTTTTGGGGTTCCTACATCTGACTGTGCTTAAGAAAAAAATGTTATTTTCAGAGCAACAAAGTGGAGACAAGGTAGAATGGTCCCAAACAAACAACAACAAAAGAACTTGCTAATAGCTGTGACATTTTAGAAAAATTGCATGTCAGGTAATCCTTCATTAGCTGTAAGAAGGTTTATTTTCAAAGCTCTTATTTCTGCATGTTCTATTTTCTCCAGAGCCTGGCACTGTAATCCTATAGCAGGGAGTCAAAAGTTATAAATACAGAGCTCTTATAGTGCCTTCACATATTTGGTGATCTGTGGGAGGTAAAATTTGCAGAAGCTAAAGGTGTTAATATCTTGGGTTTTTCTTTTATTTGACTTTGGACAATTAAAGTGAAATTGATTGCTGAGAATTTTACATACCTTGAACTCAGGGCATTTTTGTGTGTGTGAATCTGAATAAAAGATTTTAAAATCAAGCAACATGCCAGGATCATAGACTTTTAGGGTTGAAATGGAACTTAGAAACAGTCTTGAGTAGCCCTAAGACCAGGAAAAAAGTCAGCTGGTTCATTTTATTACTGATGCACATTTTAAAAAATGTTTTTATTTATTTTCAGAGATAGGAAGGAAGAGGGAGAGAGAGATAGAAACATCAATGATGAAGGAGAATCATTGATCAGCTTTGTCCTACAGGTCCCCCACTGGGGATCAAAGCTGAAACCCAGGCATGTGCCCTGACCGGGAATCAAACCGTGATCTCCTGGTTCATGGGTGGATGCTCACCCACTGAGCCATCCAGCAGGGCTGCACATATTTTTTAAAATATATATATATTTCCATAGACAGAAAGACAAGGGATTTTTTTGTTTAATAATTGACATGAAACGAAAGGCAGAGTCATATAAAAATCTAAATTTTATTTCTGATAGTAGTATTTGACTATTCATCTCAATTTGTTAAACTTAGGGAAGTCATTTTAACCTTTTGATTATATATAAAATGGAGTGAATGCTTAATTATAGAAATAAAATATAATATTTTACACTTACTTACCAACACTAATAATTCAACTTTGGAATATTTTCCAAAGATTTTCTTCTTAGCTTTCTCTTCTCACTGCATTCTTGGCCTGAGTTACCATGGTTCCTTCTTGAGTTTCTTATCTACCTTAAACAAATAATTCTAGATCTGAATTTCTAGCTATGTTATTTTCCCTGAATTCCAGTTCATAGTGAAGGCCAAGCAGAGCTTTACCTGACCTTCATTTCATTCTACTTGCTATACATCTCTACCTGGATGCCCATCTAGCACTTAAAAGTCTATTTGGCTAGAAAGCACTCACCATGTTTTTTCCATTAAACTTATTCCTTTGACTGAATTTCCTATTCTTTTTCATAGAGTAATTGTCTTCACTGTTGCTTGTTCTTAGAGGCTCAGAGCTAACTTTGATTCCCATATCTTTTCCAGGCTTACAGCCACTTGCTGACTATGTCACATTATTACCATGTTATTCTTAAATCCAGATTCTTGAAGCCATGGCATGATATCTGCCTTCGGCCTTCATTCTGGAATAAGACTGTCATCCTTGTTGGGTAGCCCTAATCTGACCTCCCTGCTCTAGTTGCCTTCTATTTCAATTCAGTCTTTTAAAAACATGTTATCTTTTTTCATTATAAAGTGATAAATGGTCAGGGGAGAAAATGCTGAAAATAAAAAGAAAACAAAATGCCTATATTCTCAATATCCCAAAATAATCATTATTAACATTACGGTCTGTATTCTTCTAATTCTTTTTCTATGATGTGTGCATAATGTTTTTATTTAATGTCAGTTGACCCAGGAGTAGTCTAAAGGTTACAATTATTATGATAATCAGTAACCCCCAACCTCTTCTGCATTATTTGCTAAGTAGAAATTAGTTGATCATTAAGGTCCCTTTCCAGTTCTCAAATGAAGTGATAGATGATCACAATGGGCATATATAATTAGTGGCATAAAAAGCAACTATCATCTATTTTCATTTTCAAAGAGAAAGTACCATAAACAGAGTTTCTTATCTCAGATATCACTTAAATATTAGTGGCAGGCAGTAACAACAACTAACCCAAACAGTTCTGTTTCTTTCTATAGAGACAGTTCTCTTCAAGTCTTTTAGGGAGGTTGTATTATAGATAGAGGAGAGAAGCTCCTAGCCTAGTCTTGACTTTGAAAAAGTCATATCACCTATTTTTACTTCATTTTTCACTGATGTAAAATGAAGATTTTTGCCGAAACCGGTTTGGCTCAGTGGATAGAGCGTCGGCCTGTGGACTGGAAGGTCCCAGGTTCGATTCCGGTCAAGGGCATGTACCTGGGTTGCGGGCACATCCCCAGTAGGAGATGTGCAGGAGGCGGCTGATCGATGTTTCTCTCTCATCGATGTTTCTGACTCTCTATCTCTCTCCCTTCCTCTCTGTAAAAAATCAATAAAATATATTTTTTAAAAAAAATGAAGATTTTACCTGGCTGCAACTACCTTCTGGGAGCAAGATAATGAATGAAATCATGGGAATTTACACAGGCTAATTTACTGTGAAGCTTAAGTTTGAGACTCCCTCATTTACACCAGCCCCTTCTGAGGCCCTATACCTATTTTGTTTTGTTTTTAAATATGTGTTTATTGGTTTTGAGAGAGAGGTAGAGAGAGAGAGAAAAAACATGGATGTGAGAGGGAAACATTGATTGGTTTCCTCCCACAAGTTCCCCAATTGGAGATCAAACCTGCAACCTGGTTATGTGCCCTGACTGGGAATTGAATGGTGAACTTTCGGTGTACGGGATACTGCTCCAATCAATTGAGCCACCCGTTCAGCCTTATACCTATTTTTGTGTGGGAATTTGGTAAAAAAAATTTTCTTAAAGAGATCCCCAAAGTTGCTTACTCTTTCATCCTCATAAGAACTGAATCCACCACTATATATTCAAGTGTTATGAGTCCCTTCAGAGAAATGATGACATGGAAGTCCAATTTTATATTAAGTCAAATTTTTCTTGATCACTCTCTAAATTATGGGCAAAAATAGGAAAACTATTTGCTGCTCTGAAGTCTGATTTAGGCAACAAAGTTTTCAGAATAAAGTTTCCTGGGGTGAGAAATCAGAAGACCTGGATTTTAATGTGGGGTAACACTACTACATAGCTGTGATTTGATACTTAACTTTTTTGCTATTTAGTTTAATAAAAAAGTTGAAATGTCTAATCTTTAAAATTCTTTCACAGATGAAACATTATGATTCTTATTCCCTAATGCCAAAATATTGTGGATTTTTCAAACTAGTTGGCTCCAGATTTATTGTTGAAGTGTGATTACAACATTTTAAGGCAACTAAGATCTTCTGTGAATCCTTTTTCTTGAAAAATGCTGGGCAAAGGGAAATTATTTAAAATATCTACATTTATACTCCCCATCAAATGGTCTTTCTTATATGAAGTCATAATGACTGTGAAAAATAATTTACTTGATTATTATTGTTGGATGATTTCCCTTTCTTAGAATAAAGAATGAAGATTATTTCAGTTGCACATCTCTGATGAAATCTTCTACTATAAGCTAGCTGGATTGTTCAGTTGGCCTAAGGGCCTAAGACTTGAAATACTACATTCTTGGCAGAGTTCTAATTTCTCACTATAAATACAATAGGGGGTTGAGGGGACTGAGTTTCCAGGTGGTCAAGGAAGAGGGGAAAAAATAATTTCATGCATATTATTTCATCTTCAGTTAATTCTTAAAATGCTGTCCTCTTGGAAGGAAAAATGTTCTTTTTCATATTTTAAGGGAAGGGTAAATTGAAAGGTAATTTTTAGTATAAAATTGTGATGGAAAAAAGGGAAGAATATTTCAGCAGATTTTTATAGAGTATCTGTTATATAAAGATGCCATGGGCCAAGCAGTTCAACTCCTAGGTATTTAATTAAGAGAAAATGTGTGTTCACAAAAAAACTTGTACACAAGTGATTATAATAGCATCCTATCTAATAAAGAGGGAATATGCTAATTGACTCCCACGCTATCACAAAGATGGTGGCGCCCACAGCCAATAAAGAGGGAATATGCTAATTGACTGTCCTGCCCTCAAAGATGGCGGCGCACACAGCCAATAAGGAGGGAACATGCTAATTGCTGCCCCGCCCTCAAAGATGGCGGCACCCACATCCATAAGATGGCAGTGCCCAGTCCCCTCAGCCCCTCCGGGGCAGCAGGCTCGTGGCAATGCTGGGCCCGCCCCCAGGCGGGCCCAGCTGCTCTTCGCGCCTGCCTCCAGAGTCCCCCTGTCCCCTCAACCTCCTAGCCACTACTCAAGTGTCTAAAAATTACTTCAATAACATTGGTTTTAAATTGTTATATTCTTTGACACAACAACTGTCCTTCTAGAAATCCATTCCAAAGAAAGCCCTAAAACATAGATAGGTAATATGCACAAAGATCTTCAAAACAAAATAATTTTTAATAGTTCAACAAAGGGTAGACTGTGGCCTTGGCTTCATATTGTGGAGAGATGGTTATGAGTGAATTGTGACTCTTCCATCAGATATACATTGAGTAGTCATTAAATGATCTTTGTGAATAGTGTTTGATGATCTGGCAAAATGCTTATAATATAGTTAGATAAAAGAGATAGTCTAGCTCTAGCTGATTTGGCTCCTTGGATAGAGTGTCAGCCTGCAGACTGAAGGGTCCCAGGCTCTATTCTGGTCAAGGGCACGCACCTCAGTTGCAAGTTCCGCCCTGGCCCGGGCCCTCGTTGGGCGCGAGCAGGAGGCAACCAATTGTTGTGTTTATCTCTCACATCAATATTTCTCTCTGTCTTTCCCTCTTTCTTCCACTCTCTCTAAAAATCAATGGAAAAATATCCTCGGGTGAGGATTAAAAAACAAAAGAGAGAGGTAATCTATGAAATTATATCTATAAATGTGATCTCAGCTGTGTAACAAAATAAATATGAGCATGAAAAAATAAATATGTGCTTGGAGAAATGTATGCCAGATTGTTAATGGAGTTTGTCCTGGGTAGGATTATGGATTTTTTTTCATAGTATTATATATTTCCCAGATTTTCTACATTGGGCATGTACTTCTTTAATAGATAATAAAGAATAATCATTACTCCCAAAATGCAGGAGATTGGTTATAGGAGAGCCTAGAAAAGGGAAGATAGATGAGTCAATGTAAATCATCATGCCTATTGGAAAAGCAATTCAGAATATACGCCTTATTGACAGACAATCAGTAGCATCACTGTGTGCTGTCAGATTAGTCCTGTCTACGGGTAGCCTCTATTGAGTGTCCCTGGACTCAAACAAACCAGTGGAAGCCTCAATATAGATTCTGAAATCTAGTGACACATTTGTTTTCCTGGTATTGCTTGTGAAAGAGTAGCCTGTGACTCTGTTGTGAAATTTTTACCTTTTACATTTGTCATCCAAAACAGCTAAAGATAAAATTTTAACTTTGTAATGTTACATTTATAAATATTATAAATGACCATGTTATTGATTATTACTCCTTTAATTTGACCCTGCAATTATGTATTTTCTTCTTCTCTTTCTATAGGTGCACCATAAATACAAAAGACTGAAGTTACAAAAGGGGAAGAAAAGGTTGCTGCTAAAATGAATTTGAGCAATACAGTGTATTTTGTGCCATACACAAAAAGGTATTGTCCATATAGATCCATAACTTAGCTTTCTCCTATAAAATGGAAATAAGTGGTACATTCTGGTTTTTTTCTTTTTTAAAAAAATATATTTTTATTGATTTCAGAGAGGAAGGGAGAAGAAGAGAGAGATAGAAACATCAATGATGAGAGAGAATCATTGACCAGCTGCCTTCTGCAGGCCCCCTGCTGAGCATTGAGCCTGAAACCCAGGCTTGTGCCCTGACTGGGAATCTAACCATTACATCATGGTTCATAGGTCAACACTCAACCACTGAGCCACGCCATTCAGGCTTTTCTGTTTTTTTCTATAATTAATTTTTAGTATATTTCTAAGAAAAATATATTAAAAGGGAAAATATTAATAAAATTGGGATAAAATGTTCTTTTATAAAGTTTTTTAGTTTCAAGTTATTTCCTTATAAATTTTTATTATTCTCATTTATAGCTTACAATAGAGAATTATTTGGTTAAAAGAAATGAGCTCAAGTTGATTTCTATTATCAAATTATTTTCTGGAAATAAAATTTTTGTTGTAGTAATACACATAAGTAAAAAGAGGAAATTTAAAAATTACCTGAAATCCCAACTTCAAATAAAACATAAGCCTTCAAAGAAATCTAAACTTACAGGTTAAAGAAGCCATATTTCCCATCTTCACTGTGGCATCTCTCCTATGCTCTACTTATACCCTGCCTTTTACTAAAACAAAACAAACAGTAAAGAAATGGCCTCATGTAAATTCCCATTAGTATATTACTGGGTCAAACACTGTACTCATTCTATTCTTTCAGTTATGTGTCCTTATGCCCATACCAAAAAAAATGTATATTTTCTATTACTTCGCTAATTTGGTGGGTGAAATGAGATGTCTTATTATTTTAGTTTTTACTTCTTTAATTACTAGTGAAATTATATATGTTTCATTTAATTAATGGCTCCTGCTATTTCTTTTTTAAATTTAATGTTTATGTCCTTTGAGTGTGTGAGTGGGTGTATGTATATGTATGTGTTTACCTCCTTGATATCAAAAATAACTGGCAAATACTTTGTAAGAACCACTCCCATTCTATTTGCCTTTCATTTTTTAAATTGTATCTTTCTTTTTAAAACAACCTTATTGATTTTTTACATACAATAATTTAATATATTTCAAGAGCATACTAGTAATATGTTAAACACACTTATATGTAAATATAATAATTATAAATATATCATATTTAGTAATACATTTATCAATGCATTTAAGAACTCACCAATAGATTTATTAGTAATTCATTAATATCTTTCTCAATTATATTTATTGATCGCTTATTTCCCATTTATTCATATCTATTTCTACATTTATATACTAATAAATAAATATATATATGAAGCCATCATCATATTGAATATACATGTACATCATTCCCCAAAGCTTTCTTATGCCCCATTTTACTCCTTCCTTCTCTCTCTTCTATTCTCTTCTCACCCATCCTTATCCCTGGGCAACCATTGATGTGCTTTCTGTCATGTTAGGTTAATTTGTGTTTTCTAGAATTTTATATGAATGAAGCCATAAAGTATGTATTCTTTCTTTTTTATCTGGCTTCTTTCACTTAGCATAATTATTTTGAGATTCATCCATGTTGCAGCATGTATCAATATAGTTCATTTTATTGCTAAGTTACATTCCATTGTCTGCATTTACCACAGATTGTTTATCCATTCATCTGTTGATGGACATTTGGGTTGTTTCCAGTTTTGGCTATTAAAAATAAAGCTGCCATGAACATTTGTGTACAGTGCTTTGTTTGGACATATGTTTTCATTTTTCTTGGCTAAATACATAGGAATGGAATGGCTACATCAGATGGTAGATGTATGTTTAACTATTTAAGAAATTGCCAAACTGTTTTCCAAAGTGTTCATTCCATTTTTACATTTCCGCCAGCAATGAATGAGAGACCCAGTTACTTTACAATCTTGCCAATACATGGTATGCTTAGTCTTTTTAATGGTAGCCATTCTACTAGGTGTGTACAGTATTTCATTGGGGTTTTAATTTGTATCTTCCTGATGAATAGTATTAAGCATATTTTCTTTTGTTTATTTGCCATCCATATAACTTTTTTAGTGAAATGTCTATTCCAATTTTTTCCCATTTAAAAAATTGGGTTTTTCATTTTGTCAAGTTTTTTAATCTTGATGAAGTCTAATTTATCAATTTTTTTCTTTTATGGATAATGCTTTTCTTTGCCTAATCCAAGTTCACAAAGGGGAACAAAACATAAGATTTCCTTTAGGAAAAACAGAAAGATCTATGAACTAAATTTATGAGAACTAAAATGTATTTTAAACTTTTGAATATTTTTTGAATAAAGCTGAGTACTATGGATCACCATTTGCTGGAAATACATAGATCACTATGTCATAGTATAGACTAAATACTTGCTTCCTGACCATGGGGAAGTGGTTTCACCTTAGTCTTAGTTTGTTCCATAATATCAAAATAATAAAGTCTTACATTATGATTTGTTGTGGGGTTTAACGGAGATAATATATATTGTATTTAGTGTTGCCTGACACATAATAAGGCCTAATTAATGTTAGCTGTTATTATTAAAGTATTAATTAGACCAAAATGCTTTTTTAAAAACAGATTTATTGAGATATAATTTTTATATTATATAATTTACTCATTTAAAGTATATAAATCAATGGGTTTTAGTACATTAACAGTTGGACTACCATTACCACAGTTAATTTTAGGACATTTTCAACCACCCTTTAAAGTTATCCCCACAAACCCACCTTTCCCCCAGTCGTAGGCAACCAATTGCCTACTTTGTCTCTGTAGATTTACTTATTCTAGAAGTATTTTATAAATGAAATCATACAATATATGGCTTTTTTCACTTAGCATGTTTATTGGGTTTATCCATGTTGGAGCATGTATCAGTACATCATTTTTTTTAAAATTGTTTTATTGCTTAAAGTATTACAAAGAGTATTATATATGTCTCCTCTTTTTTTTCTTTTTTTTTTTCTCTCCCCTTGACATTCCCCATCGTTTGTTTTTATGGCTGAATAATACTCCATTGTATGGATAGACCACATTTTTTTACTCTTTCACCAAATGGACATTTGGGTTGTTTCCATCTTCTGGCTATAATGAATAATGTTGCTATAAATATCTATGCACAAATTTTTGTGTGGACATCTGTTTTCATTTCTCTTGGCTATATACCTAGGAGTAGGATTTCTGGATCAAATGGCAACTCTATGTTTAAATTTTTGATGAACTGCCTATCTGTTTCCCAAAATGGCTGCACTATTTTACATTCCCACCAGCAGTGTTAAGAGAGTTCCAATTTTTCCACATCCTTACCAGTTCTTATTATCTGACTTTTTAATAATGCCCATCCTAGTGGGTATGAAAAAATATCTCTTGTTTTAATTTTACTTTTCTAATGACTAGTGATGTGGAATGTTTTTTTCATGTGTTAATGGTCACTTGCATATCTTTGGAGAAATGTCTATTCAAATCTTTTGCCCATTTTTCTTTTGAGTTACTAGTCTTTATTATGGAGTTATAAGACCACAATGCTTTTTAATATCAATTTGTATTGCCACCAAACAAAATGTGTTAGAAATAAGGTAATGTCAAACTTAATTTTTCTACAGGTACTAAAAATTTACCCCCAAAATATTGTCAATGAGAGATAAAGCTGATTGGGATATCAAAAGCAAAACGTTTGCAAGTACTGGTCATCATGCCTAAAGGGGTGCCAAAGGACCCAGAGATTGCTGATCTGTTCTACAAAGATGATCCTGAAGAACTTTTTATTGGTTTGCATGAGATTGGACATGGAAGTTTTGGAGCAGTTTATTTTGTAAGTAGTGGAAAAGAATCATTTAGATATATCAGATTACGAAAGTTTGACTTCTACAGATTCTATTACTTGAAAAATACACTTGGCTTTAATGTCTATTCTACAAATTAAATGATATTTCCAGTAGAGGCAAATAGTCATTGCAGAAAAACCAGTCCAGAAATCTAGGCGTTATTCAAGTTAATGGTATCTATATCAACTGACTGCTGTCAAGGTAATATTAAAAAGTTATAAGCTTGAAGTTGAGCCCTATGCATTTCCACTGTATGCCACACTTTTTCCTGCCTTAGGACCTTTATATATGCTCCTACTTAGAAAATGCTGCACATTGTATCCCTGTCCCTCTTTAACTCTTGTTTGTCCTACAGATTTCAGATTAAGTGTTACATCCACAAGATAGCCTTTCCTGTTCAACCCTCCAGCACTAAATTAAGACTTTTTAAATGATCTCCTAACATCCTGTGCTTGTACAGTGGGGCCTTGACTTATGAGTGTCCCGACTAACGAGTTTTTTGAGATACCAGCTGTCTCTCGCCCGATTTTTTGCATTGAGTTGACAGAGTAATTTGAGTTAATGAGCTCCTTAACGAGCTCGGTCTCGGAACGAATTAAACTCGTAAGTCAAGGCTCCACTGTACTTTGTTGCATTTATCACAATTGTAATTAAATAATTGTGTGAGAGTTTTTGATTCATGTATATTCCTCCCACCTTTTAATGGTTATTTCATTATATAATTGTACCATATTTATTTAACTGGTTCTCTATTGATGGAGGTTCTATATGATGAAGCCAGTGTGGATGTTTTAGAAATATGACTTGTTTCTGTTTGAATGAATATATTTTATTAAACCCTAATTTTTTATAGTGTAATCTTTGCATGTATACAGAGAGGGATTAAGATAAACTGTTCTTTAAAGTGGGATGGAAATGTCTACCTAAACCTATCAGAAGTTGGACTATCTTTAAATTGTGATAATGAAGTGTGAAAATGTTATTTAAATTCTCTAGTCAAATATTTAAGAACCATCATTCATTCTTTTTGTTTTACTTTCTTCACTGTCTTAACACAGGCCACAAATGCTCACACCAATGAAGTGGTGGCAGTTAAGAAAATGTCTTATAGTGGGAAGCAGACACATGAGGTAAGTTAAAGACAGTTGAATACCTAAACTGACATAAGTAAGTTAATATGAAATTGATAGAAGAAACAAGTTCTTTAAATATTTTTAAAATATATTTTTATTGATTTCAGAGAGGAAGGGAGAGAGAAACATCAATGATGAGAATCATTGATCGGCTGCCTCCTGCATGCCCCCTATTGGGGATTGAGGGCACAATCCAGGCATGTGCCTTGACTGGGAATTGAACTGTGACCTCCTGGTTCATAGGTCAATGCTCAACCACTGAGCCACTCGAGCCAAGCATCTTTAAACATTTTTTATCACAATTCTTTTTTTTCCTTCCTTCTGGAGCATACACTAAACATTCCTAATATTCTAACGCAGTCAGCTATTTTGTGGAATAGATGGGTTAGTACAGTGGTCGGCAAACTCATTAGTCAGCAGAGCCAAATATCAACAGTACAATGATTAAAATTTCTTTTGAGAGCCAAATTTTTTAAACTTAAGCTATATAGGTAGGTACATTGTTTTTAACTTAATTAGGGTACTCCTAAGGCTTAGGAAGAGCCACACTCAAGGGGCCAAAGAGCCACATGTGGCTCGCGAGCTGCAGTTTGCCAATCACGGGGTTAGTACAATGGATTTAAATATGTATTTGGTGTTAGATTTACATTTACATGTATTCAAACTTAAAGAAGTAACATAAGATTAAGTGGCTTCTTCATTTATTAAAGATTTACTTTGTCCCTTTAAAAAATAAAAAGAAATGATGTATGTGTACTTGATAATAAAATACTATTTTAAGCTTTAGAATGATAATTTTTTTTTTCTTCAATAGAAATGGCAAGATATTCTTAAGGAAGTCAAATTTTTACGACAGTTGAAGCACCCTAATACCATTGAGTACAAAGGTTGTTACTTGAAAGAGCACACTGCTTGGGTAAGTCAAAAGACCTCTATTATTTATTTTTTTCTATTAATTTTTTTCTATTTTTTCTCTTATCTCTTTGATCTATAAAATTATCAGTCCCACTTGACTTTTGTTATTGGTCTTTCACATTTGTTAATGCCTTAGAATATGCCATATGCTATATATTCTGTAAGAATGATATCTAGCCTATGGGAAATTGCATTCTATAAACGCTCATAGAAGAAATGGTGAAAGTTAACATGATTTTATAATGACTTATTTATGAAAGTAAAGAGCAGGGCCTTCTATTCTCATTCTAAAATTTTTATCTTTGACATTTTTCATTCCCCACTCCAATTCCTGCATAGTTCAGAATTGTGCTTGGTATTGTAATGCCTAAGTTTTATCAAACAGGGCCAAGCAATAATTAAAATGAAACAATCTTTTGTTCCACTCTGTCTTCTTAGTGTATTTTTACATGATTGTGTTTCTGTTGGGCACTGTTCAGTACATAAAATGTTATACTTTGTACTTAATTCAGATTGCACATTCCAACTTCAAGTCTAATTTAACTATCATTTATTGAGTACTTACCAGCACTATGTCCTTTCCTGTACATGATCTCCACTTAGGGAATTGAATTTTTGTTCCCAGATAGACTGTCGAACAATATACTTAAACATTTCTGATCAAGTAACTCTTAAGATATCTAGAGCCATTGTTTCTGATCTGAGGAGAAATTAATCAGAGGCATCTCTTATGATCTGGAAATCAGTTCTCTGGCAATCTCAACTGTCTTGAAGGAGTCAAGAAAGGGATTTTGAGCAGATAGGATGAATGTTACAGTATCAAGTGTTCAATCTCATGAGTTCAGGTCTTCAGAAAAATCCTCTGAGCTCTTAGTTGAAGCCTATTTACTCTTAGATTACACAGAGTGCTAATAAGTTTGGTCACCGGGTCTCTGTCTCCAACAGATTTGATGTGTTAATTAGGAGAAGCTTTAGGAACTGAGCTGCTTGCTGGAGACATACCTACAAACAGCCACAGACTAATTTGACCATAAGGAAGAATTTGGGAAAGCTAAAGTATGGAGCCTCATTTTATGATCTGAGCATCATATAATTCTCCTGTGCTTGTGATTAAATTGTTTTTTTCTCCTGCTTAAAAGAAGAAGGAGAAAGAAATTAGAAAAGTATGGGTACAGCCCTAACTGGTTTGGCTCAGTGGATAGAGCATCGGCCTGCGGACTGAAAGGTCCCAGGTTCGATTCCAGTCAAGGGCATGTACCTTGGTTGTGGGCACATCCCCAGTAGGAGGTGTGCAGGAGGCAGCTGATCGATGTTTCTAACTCTCTATCCGGGGGGGGGATGTGGGAGGCGGCTGATTGATGTTTCTCTCCCATCAATGTTTCTGACTCTCTATCCCTCTCCCTTCCTCTCTGTAAAAAATCAATAAAATATATTAAAAAATAAGAAAAGTATGGGTACAATTGAGAAATGTTTCCATTAAAATTCATTAAAGAAAAAAGAATTTATTTGTCAATTATACCTTGATATAGCTGAAAAAATAGTGCATATAAAAGGCTACCCTTCGTTATAATAATCACTTATGTGGATTCTCATTTCACAATAAGAAATGAAATTAATGTTTATAATCTGCTTACTTTTAATGTTAAGCTGAAAACTATAATAACATTTCTAAACTTTAAACTTTTAAGTTCCTTATATTGTTCTAAATTATTCTAGCAATACAATAATTTATATATTCATATATTTAATATTATGCATAATTTAATGATTTAAGTATATAGATATATAACTTGATTATTATAGAGTATATTGTATATGACATATATCACTATATGTATTATGTACCTTGCATTGCATTGCTATTGGAATAATTTAGAAAAATGAGATAGACTGAATATATAATCTATAATAATAAAAGCATAATATGCTAATTAGACCAGACATTCTTCCCGACAACCTTCCAGACGAAGCTGTGGCAGCAGCGGCTGAGCCCCTTGCATGAAAAATGTTCTCCTAAGTTATTTTGATAACACAAGGTGCATGAAATATAGATATATGTTTTATACTAATTTTTGAATGAAAGGAACCAATATATTAATATTGGTTATGTCTAGGTAATTAAGGAAACTAATATTTTATAATGAGCATATGGCATTTTTTAGAACAACAAAATAATTTGTAGGAGTATGTGTGCTTGTGTGTGTATGTGGAGACTGGTCACTGAGCATTCACAGTTCTGACCTTGGCTACGAATCAGTAGTCTGGGACACCTGAAATATCGAAGATGGAAATAAAGAAAGTTTTCTAATTTTTGCTTGTAAAAGACCTCCCAAGATTGCAAATATCAATAATATTTTAATATTATTTTCAAATTATTTTAAGATATAACTTTAAATATCTCATATCTTGGGAATTTGAGCTAATGCAATGATACAGGCTACATCTTTAGATTGAATTCTAAATAATATTTCCTTTTTCTCTTTTTAAGTGAAGGTGGAAGTAAATGATCTTGTGCCATAGATGCAAATACTTAATATTTTCTTGCTTAACACTTTTAAATAAAATTATTGATTGATTTTAGGAGGGGAGATAGAGAAAGAGAAAGAAAGAGAGATCATAACAATGACTTGTTGTTCTGCTTATTTATATGTTCATTGGTTGATTCTTGTATGTGCCCTGACAGAGGATCAAATCTGGATGATGCTCTAACGAACTGAGCTATTGGCCAGAGCTGTTTAACACTTTTTAAATGTGAAAATAAGGAATTTATTACTTATTATTGGCTTATTTTATTTAACTTCTATTTCCTGGTATCGGTTTTACTGGCTCATGTATTTGGTTGCCAGTTTCCAAGTTATAAAATTTAATTTGGAGTATAACCCAAGCCACCTTAAATCCCTTTTTGAAACAAGATGATGTAGAATGTAGTAGAAAATAGGTAAGTTGGAGTATGGAGTCAGTATTTCCATACCCAGTCCCCTTAGAGTTTTAGACTAATTCCATTTCCAAGTAGGAGATAACAATAACAAATGATAAAAATTATAAAAACCAACTAGTGCCAGTTGACCAAAATTGAATCCAGGGTCAAATAGGCCAGGATATTTATTCGTCTAGTATTCTTAGGTCCTGGGTTGGTCGGTTGGTTTTAGCAGTTTCTTGTTCATTGTTCTGGTTATTGTTTTAATCTCTTACAGTTGGTGATGGAGTATTGCTTAGGCTCAGCCTCTGATTTGTTAGAAGGTAAGAATCAGAACAGTCCCCTCCTTTCTGTTTTACCTTGACCAGGATGTTATCTGCTCTTAAATTAAAGTCCAATTTGGGCAAACCACATGGATGTTGACTTAGACTTAAGGATTGTGTGCATAAGCTATGCAAACTTTGTAGTGCCACCAAAACTATCTGAGTAATGATTAGCAGTCCTCCTACTGTTTTTTTTTTTTGTGTGTGTGTGTGTGGTTTTTTTTTTTTAGTTCATAGTTCATCCTGGGAAGGTACTACTAAAATGTTTACTAATGGGATGAAGTATATGCAGCCAAAAACATTAAATTTATATTTATGTATGAAAGAGAGGTAGATGGAATTATATTAAATATTAATATTTAACCCTTGCAAATACCTTGACTGACCCAGTTCTCCGCAGATGCTGTTATAACCAGAGACTGTTAAAAATTTACATTAAAAAACTTTCTAATATCATCCTTAATCTCTGAATAGAAATTGCTTATTAGCTGCTTTCACAAATATTGAAAACCTATAGTTAGAGGAGTGAGATAGATGGCTTCGGGGAAGAGGAGAATAATGCAACCTAAAACAGTCTAGGGTTATAATGTGAGAAGAAACTAGTAAATTTGGGCCTGGCCAACTGACTTGCAACTGACAAATAAATTAATAATTCATTACCACAAATATCAGGCTTTGTTTTATTTTGTGTGAACAGGTTTGTTTGTTTTTATACTTCAGTTTTCTATTATCTGATTATTTATTGCTGTTCTATAGAAAATATATATCTTGTGTGTTTAGATGAATGTGTGCCCAATTTGTCATTTGAGGAAGTCTGTAATTCAGTTTGGTATAGTTGTATAAGATAAAAAGAGGCATGAAACTGATCATCTACTCCTGAATGTTTTTCCTTCCTCAGTTCACAAGAAACCACTTCAGGAAGTGGAGATCGCTGCCATTACTCATGGTGCCTTGCAGGGGCTAGCCTACCTGCATTCTCATGCATTGATTCATAGGTAAGATTAGAGACTAGTTACATTTTCATTTCAGCTATAGGACTGTCTGTTCAACGAACCTTGAAAATTAGTGCATGCTCCAATTTTTAGGGTGCCTAAGGATTTATGGGTAGCAAATAGACTGCCGCTGCTTCTGGATGTAAAGAGTAAAGTTGCCAGAATTTAGTTCCTCTCTCTTGATCTCTCCCATGTATCCACAAAGACTTACATTATCTCTGTTCTATAGGTAACTATTCTCCAGGCAGGGTGTTGCAGGGAAGAAGAGCTCAGCAACCTTTTGATACTATGTCAAAAAGAGAAAAAAATAAATGAGTCTTTCTTGCATATATTTATTTCCTAGCTCAGTTTCTTCTCCCCTTCCAGTTGCAAATAACAAATCTATCTTATATAAATACATGCTGTTTTATCACTTTAAAATGTTTTCTGTTTCTGTGATTCATATAGATATTTAGAATAGTATTTTATTGTCTTTATTTTGGCAGATAAAGAAACTGAGACTCATAAAGATTTAAATAACTTGCCCATGGTTTCACAGCATTTATATAATAAAGAGTAAAACTCAAATTTCCTAGCTCCTAATCCAAGGCTTTCCCCTACCTTATATTTTTTCTACTACAACCCCACTCTATTTCCCACCACTAACTTCTCCTAAACAAAGATGTTGTTTCTAATATTTTTCTTTCTCAGTAAAGAACTTCTAGTACAGTTACTTAAATGAATAGTGCAGAAGTAGTGGACTGTGAGTTATGTATAAAGTAACTGAGGTGGCTCAAAAACAAAAGAAAACACTGACATTTGCTAGGAAGAAATGAAACTATTAGGTCATAGGTTCCCCTTTTCTGTTTTAATCACATAAGACTAGCTATCACAAGATACTGGTACCAAAAAAGCAGAACCAAAATTCCTGCTGTGAATTTATAAAGACTAACTATGTATAATAAATATTGATTAAATAAATTGAACCATAATTTCTATGGATTTGACATTAAAATCCTATATAATAAAAGCCTAATATGCTAAGTGTCCACCATTTGTTCGACCATTCAACCAGTATGATGTGCACTGACCACCAGGGGGCAGATGCTCCAATCAATAGGCTAGCTTGCTGCTGGGATCTGGCCTATCAGTACTGGGCAAGGGGGGCTGGACACACCCTGGAGCCCTCCCAAAGTCCCTCCCTGGCCCCAATTGTGCACCGGTGGGTGTCTCTCCGTCTGGCCTATGCTCTCTTGCAATCCAGGACCCCTTGGGGGATGTTGAAGAACCGGTTTTGGCTCGTTCCCCGCAGGCCAGGCTGAGGGACCCCACCAGTGCACAAATCCATGCACCGGCCTCTAGTGTATGCATATATATCTCTAATTCCAAGATGTCATTAAGGAATGCCAACTTGTTTATGATTTTGTTTGTTCCTATTAATGCCACAGTTCAGCTTTTTATGCCTTTGTTATCTTAATCTGCACATTAATGTGTTAATTCTATATTATACTTTAACTTTTTTAATATGTAAAAGAAGTTGAAAGGACACGAAATTTTTAAAGAGTGCTCTTTATTTAATAATAAATGCTATCTATGTCTCATTTTATTATTTTGATTTAAGAGGCTAGCTAGTCAATGTTGTAATTGAAAATAATAGAGAAAACATTTTTTGTTGTTGTTGTAAGAAATAAATAATGCTTTTTTTTAGTTCTCTCTGCCAATTCCTAATGTCATCATGAGGAAAGAAACTGAATTTTCAAGGAAGATTTTTGGAAACGTTGTTTTGGAAGTATTTGAACCTTATCATTTTCAATTTGACATAAATTTACCTCATTCTCTCTGCTTTATCTTTTCACTGCCCATCAACTTACAATTCTTGGTTCATAGTACTCATTACACCTCATACCTTTTTAAAAGAAAATAAAGAATACATCCACATCTTATCATTCTAAATTATCATACTGAAAATGAGTTTTAAATTATATTTTAAAATCTTTTTGCTGCATAAAATATCTAATAGCTTTAGTAGTAACCACTTGCAATTCTTTGCAGTAATACAATAAATGCAATTTCCTAACCCCTAATCCTTGTTTGTTTTGATCTTTCAGGGTCTTCTTTTTACTGTACAGTGTTATTTTTAAAATAACACCTTCTATGTAACATGTACCCTCAACTGCCTTAGAGTTGCAGTTACAATTAAAGGCAGAGAGAAAGGGTCACAGGCAAGAAAGAAAAGGTATGTGTGTAGAGGAGGCTTATTGGTAGGTAGTCAATACAGAGTCATTGAAGGTTTGTTTAGGCTTCAAAAAATATCAAGTAATTCGGAAAAGGGGGGAAAAAGGCGGTTACAAATGGCGCCAATTTTCCCAGCACAAGGAATACTGTTGGTCACTGGATTTAGCAGCTAAGAATATGGTTTTGTAGTGTAGCAATTGAATAGGTTTCCTTGTCTGTCATAACTGCCTTTTTTCTCATTGCCTTCTCTTCCTCTGAAGAGAGCTCTACCTTTCAGTGTAATTACTATGACCTACCTATAAGTACACCCAGGAATCTGGGCCCCCTTACAACATGCAGTAATTACTAAGTCCCCTTTTAGCTATCTGAGCAAGGTTTTTTAAAATAAACTTTTTGTCTTATTAATTGCATGCTCTGACCTTATTCCATAATCAAAATTGAAAAGTAATTTTCTAACCTTCTTATTTTTTCCTACAGGGATATTAAAGCAGGAAATATTCTTCTAACAGAGCCAGGTCAGGTGAAACTAGCTGATTTTGGATCTGCTTCAATGGCTTCTCCTGCCAACTCCTTTGTGGGCACACCTTACTGGTATGTAGAATTAGAGAACATGACATAGTTTTAAAAATATGCATCCACGAACAAGGTTTTGCTTTGCTATTTTGACAGTGTCTCACCATGTCTCTTAAAATGAGATTTTATTACAGAAGGATAGAAAACTCATTAGCAAAAAGAAACACTCTGACTTAGTATAAAATTTCTGGTGACTTTAAATTGTTCAAATAAGGTTGATGTCACTGTGTGTAAACTGAGCAGGATTATCAACACACTGTCCAAGCTCAGGTTTTAGATTTCATTTAAAGTTTCTTTTCAACTTTTCTCTTGAGGCAGTCTCTAGGCAAGGAGGGTAGCTTCTTTAACCTCCTCTAGCCAGTGAGCATAAATACTGCCTTTCAGTGAAAGAAATCCAGGTTCTTCTGTTTGCTGAATTCTCTGATACTTTACCTAGCTTATCATTCTGACTTAGTTTTATCCCATTCTATTCAAGATTCCTTTCCTTCCTTTCATAGATGCATTGGAATTTTATTGTACCTTAGAGAATGACTTATATCCCTGGAAAATTGCTTACCTACCAAAATAATTAGCTATTTGAAATTTTTTTCAACATCATCGAATAGCATTTGCTAAGCAACTACTTACATACACTATTAAAGAACAAAGCATATTAAACTGATATGACCCCTGTCCTCCTAATGAAAGTCTATTATGGACAAACTAACATTCATAGCAGTTTGTTTGTTTGTTTGTTAGGTTGGTTGGTTTTAAGTTACAATATCTTTGGAAGATTTTTCATGTTGCTTAAAGTAATTTATTTGTTTAAGTGTTTCATACATATTAATCCTTTATTAATCTCTGAGGTAGCTATTAGAATTCTCTCCATTTTACAGATGAAGAAACTAATATACAGAAAGGTTAAGTAAACTTACTGAAAATCAAACTTAAAGGAAATAGTGGAACCAGGGTTTATTGAAAATAATGTATTATTTCATGTAAATCACTAAGTATATTATTTACATTTTGAATAGTGTTTTTTCCCAAATGATTTGTGTGAGGAAGTAATATCTTTATGAGATAAAGTTTTAGAACACCCTCAAAACAGTTATTTTATTGAATCACTTCATTAGGTAAATTTACAACATTATTTTTGGCAGGATGGCTCCAGAGGTGATCTTGGCTATGGACGAAGGACAGTATGATGGCAAAGTTGACATTTGGTCACTTGGGATCACCTGTATTGAATTGGGTAAGTAAAGACTTGCTTTCATTTTATTTTTTGAGACTCACTCCTTATTATGATTGTTAATTCATTCATCCAGCCATTGTTTAATGTGTTACTAGTACACGTGTGCCAGGCAGTGTGAATTCATTATATTTTTCCCCATGTTCTTGTATAACATCAAAAGATTGCTTTCTCTCTGGTACATTTTCAAGTTATTAATTTAAGTAAAACTTTGAGCAGATATGGCAGTGACCAATGTGGGAATCATGATAAGTATTACTATTTGAAAAATAGCCATTCTCCATACTATAAATGGTAATATATGTCTTTTCTTCATGTAATGTTTGTTATTCAATATACATTCCAACTTATTTAAGGGACATTTGCGAAAGTAAAAGTAGGCTTACCAATATCTGACTCTAAAAACTATATTTGACCCAACCCATAAAGAGAGCAACCCCTAGAGAAAACTTCATTTTAGAAGATACTGCCAGCTTTCTTAAACAAAAATATTTTTATTGATTTCAGAGAGGAAGGGAGAAGGAGAGAAACATCAATAATGAGAGAGAATCATTGATCGGTTGCCTCCTGCATGCCCCCCACTGAGGATTGAGCCCGCAATTTGGGCATGTGCCCTTGACCAAAATCAAACCCGGGACCCTTCAATCCGCAGGTCAACGCTCTATCCACTGAGCCAAACCAGCTAGGGCAATAACCGCCAACTTTAAAGTTGTTCCTCAAATAGTTGTAGTTATCTAAAATTAATTAAAATACCAAGTAATCTCTTGTTGTAAGCTTTAAATTTTAATATATCTTAAAGTTACCTTTATTCAGTTGTATACTGGTAAATTTAACCAGTGACTCTTGGAGGGTGAGGGAATATGAAAAGCTCTAATTTGTAGCATTTGCCAATTTTCATGGTGTAAATATTCCCACTATAGCCAATTTCAAGTTACCAGTTGATTCACTAAATGTGGAGTTGGGGAAAGGTATGCAGAGTTGACCTTCCAAAGCCAGTGTGAGTTGGCTCCAGCACAACTCTGCCTTTATCTAGATATTTGTATACATTTTATTTTATTTTTTTAATTACTAGCACTAGCCCGGTGCATGAAATTCATGCACATTAAAGGGAATTAATTAGAGGAACGTAATTTGGACTCACTATCTAATATCAATAATATGTGAGCGTGAGGCAGTCACATTTCTGAAATTCAATGGCATGAATTTTAGCTATTACTTTGCCAAATAAATGGAATTTACAGAT
>NW_005356712.1:2537346-2540772 GCF_000412655.1 Myotis brandtii
TTTGTCATTAATCTTTTTAAATATGCCAGGTAATCTGGAAAATGTATATCATTTGGACAGACTTTCCCTTTGCTACAACATCGAGTAAATTTCCCATCAGATGGTTTTTCATCAGAGAAATTTAGTGATATGCAAAATTCACATCAAACAGTCATTCCACCACACTGTGTTCGAGAATTGCATCCTCATGTACTCCATTTTCCCTGAGAAGGCAGTTCCTACCAGTATTGGCAGTACTTGTTGATGACTGTTCTCTAGACATATTCTGTCGTCACCACTGCCTTCTTTCAACTTCAAAGGCAGGTTGGTCTTTAGGCATTTTCTGTCGATAATGCCGGTGTTTTTCGGCATCAGAGCGACGTTTTTCCAGTAGCTGGTGTTCAGATACATCCTGTCACAGGCGCCACCTTCTTTCAAGATCAGACGCATGCTGCTCTGCAGACACTTTCTGTTGATAACGCTGGCATCTTTGGGCTGCAGAGCTACATTGTATCGACAGTTGTTTTTTAGACATAGTCCCACCTCTCTACTGTCACGGTCTGATTGCAGGTGAATGAGAGTCCTGGCTGTCAGGCCGCTGAGAGCTGTCTGACCAAAGGCTGATTCTGGCTGATTCTGTGGGGGTTGGACTTCCTCCTCCCTGCTGTCAGTTTCCACAGCTGTGATGAGGAAGCTGGGGTGACAGAGGGAGCCGTGCCCTCCAAGCTGCCCTCTCTCTCACTCTGCTCTATGTCCAGCGGTCTCCTGCTCTGCCAAGTCTTCCATACCTCCCGCTCCTCTCCCGCTCTGCTTTCTGCCGTTAAGGTCCTGGGAGCCCGCAGGTGTGGCTAGGTGCGGGCAGCCTCGCCTCCTGGACTGGCGAAGGTCCTGGGAGCCCGCGGGCGTGGCTTTGCATGTCAGGCCTTGCCTCCTGGGCCAGCAATGGTCCCGGGAGCCCGTGGCCACGGCTGCAGTCACTTCCTGGGGCTCTTGACACCTGTGTATGCAAATTAACTGCCATCTTTGTCGGGTTAATTTGCATAGTCACTCTAATTGGCTGGTGGGTGTGGTTTGTGGGCGTGGTTTGAGTGTAACAGAGGGACGGTTAATTTGCATGTTTCTCTTTTATTATATAGGATATACTTTTTATTGATTTCAGAGAGGAAGGGAGAGGGAGAGATAGAAACATCAACGATGAGAGAGAATCATTGATCGGCTGCCTCTTCCATGACCCCTTCTGGGGATCGAGCCCACAACCCAGGCATGTGCCCTTGACTGGAATCAAACCCAGGACCCTTCAGTCTGTAGGCCAACACTCTATCCACTGAGCCAAACCTGTTAGGGCTATTTGTATACATTTTAAATAAAAAATGTTTAATATTTTAAAAATCAGTTTTTAAAAATATTTTGTCTGATTTTTAAAATTTAGGTAGTAATTTTTTGTTTTATTTTCTCTATTCTGGTATCCAGATTGATCCTGTAAGAATTTTAGAGATCCAGTTTGTTCTCAGGCTAAGGTTTTGTCTTTCCTTACAATGTTTCTCCTCCCTATAAGGACAGTTTGGGATACTTTGTATTGCATTTCCAATTGTTTCATTGACTCCTTCCAACATCAACAAAAAATATGGTAAATATATACAATTTGTCTTCTTTTTTTTTTTACATTAAAGATATGTTAATGAAAAACAAAACAATTCAAGGAGGAAAGTTAGAATATTTACTTACTTTTTCACTAAGTAACATTAGCATGATTTATAAATCAAAAAATATAAAAAGACATGCAGTAAAAGAACTTTCCCCTGGTACTATCAGCCCAATTCTACCCCACCTCTGCCAACACATATAGGAAACCACTGTTATCAATTTCTTGTATATCCTCCTCAACTTCCTTTATGAGTATACAAACAAGTTTGAATGTACACTTATAATATTCCTTTTCACACCCAAGTTAACATAAAAAGTGATTCTGTACTTTGGTTTTTTACTTCACAATTTCTTGGAGATCTGTTTCATATTAGTAACTTAGACATCTTTTTTATTTTTTAATGGCATAATGTTATTCCTTTATATCAGTGATTTTCAACCAGTGTGCCACAAAAATTTTTAAAATGTGCAACACCAGTCAGGGCCACTGACCTCTTTTCTCTTAGATTGTCAAATAAGAAAATGATAATAGCCAACACAGCAATAGCCATCTGGTGTGAATGAATCAAAATATACTTTATTTTTAGATCTGCAAAAAATATTTTTTTGTGTGTGCCACTGAATTTTAATACTTAGTTTGTGTGTGCCATGAGATTCAAATATTTGAAAATTGCTGCTTTATATGTATATACTATAATGTATTTAACTGATTGTCTATTAATGGATATGGAGGTGGTAGTTTTCTTTTTAGGTTGCAATATTGTATTATTCTCCCCTTCACTGCAAAAGAAATTCCTCCAATTTATTCAGACTGATTTTTGGTGGCACTCAGCAGAAATATGTGCATATGTTATAAACAACATATGATGAGCTTCTAGCAATACTATGTAGAACTTGACAAGGTAGTCCTAAAATTAATAGGGCCAAAACTAGCCAAGACAATTTTGAAGAAATAGAATTTGGATGGAAGAATCACTGTACCAAAATCCATACCATCTTCCACTGAAAGAACTAGTTAAATGCATGAATCCTTGAAAAACTTTTGGACATTGAAATTGTCCAGTCACCAGATACATTATTTTTTTTAAAGATTATTTCAAGAGAAGTTAATTTGATGTTCTTCTGCTTAAACTACAGACACTTAGTTCATGAGCAATGATCATGGTAGAATCTGGCAAATGGTCCATCAGTATTGACATGGAACTGACTGTTCAGAAATAAATTCTTCAGGAGCGGAAAAAGCATGAAAACACAAATGTTATGTAATTTCTTTGCTGAAAATTTTTTTCCACATTAGCCACTCATTGTTTGTCTGTTCATAAAAGAATGTTGTGATGACTATTGTGTTAAGCTACTTAGTCTTATAAAGTTTCTACTTCTATTTTTTTTTCATTTTAAAATCCTAGAACTATCCTATATGATAAAAGAGAAACATGTAAATTGACCGTCTCTCCACTATGCTCACCAGCCAATCAGGAGTGAGTATGCAAATTAACCCACCAAAGATGGTGGGTTAATTTGCATACATAGGCACCAGGCAGAGAGCAGAGCAGGAGAGCTGGCGGCTTGGAGGACTTGGCAGAGTGGGAGGCCATGGGAAGGAGACAGAGCAGGAAGGGAAAACCAAGATCGGGGGGAGCACCGGGAATGCTGGGAATCGTAGTTCTGGAGGCAGACGGATCTCCTAGACACTAGAGCAAAGTGAGCCTGGAGCAAGTTACTGTTGCGGTGGGGGATGGAGGGAAAGCAAAGGTGAGAGACATAAGTAAAATCAGAGTGTCTAGGAAAAATTAAAGGGAAGAT
>NW_005356712.1:2540799-2543150 GCF_000412655.1 Myotis brandtii
CACCAATGAAGCAAAGAAAAAAAAATGCCTCTATTATTCTGTGAGCAACAAACCAAACTGAATTGGGGTCTCATACAATTCGCTCATATGATTGCAAAGACAGACAGAAACTCCCGGATTGGACAGGGCTCCCCTGAGGGCTCCCAGATTGGAGAGGGTGCAGGTCGGGCTGAGGAACCCCCACAACCTCCAGTGCACAAAAGTCGTGCACTGGGCCTCTAGTCCATTATAAAATGCAAAGTTACTGAAGAGGCACTGAGGCCTAGTGGAAAGAACACAGGTCTTGGAGTATTACAGACTGGGTTGAAATCCCAATTTTGCCACTTACTGCATGACTTGGTTTCATTCTTTAAGCTAACTGACCCTCTGTTTCTTCAGTTGGGAAATTTGAATAATAATGCTTATCTTGCATTATTGTGAGAATTATGAACATACCTGAAGTGAGTATCTGACATATAATAGGAATTCAGTAAATGGTATAAATTATTATTATGGTTGTCAATAACATTTGTTCATCAGAAATCTATTGCCTTTTCATGTTCTTTCTTTTTTAAAAAATACGTTTTTATTTATTTTAGAGAAGGAGGAAGGGAGAGGGAGAGATAGAAACATCAATGAGAGAAAAACATTGATTGGCTCCTCCTGCATGCCCCCTACTGGGTATCAAGCCCACAACCCAGGCATATGCCCTGACTGGGAATCAAACCAGTCACCTCTTTGTGCATGGGCACTTAATCCACTGAGCCACACCAGCCGGGCATGATCTTCCTTATTAGAATAAAGCTCAGGCTAGGTGCTACAATTTAGCATGAGCTTTGCCAAATGGAGCAGTGTCCAAAAGTTTCAATTGAATTGATCATCCTGAACGTTGATCTCATAAAACACACATGGAACATCCATAGAAACTTGGTCATTGTCTTTAAATTTAGTAGAAATAATTATTTTTCCTTTAATTTAGTTAATTCAGCTTTTTTATGCTACCACCCTTTTCCTTTCTTTTGAGATTGTGATTACCTATCACAAGGTGGCTTCAAAAGCACTCCCAGTTTCTGTTCTGCTGCTTATATTGAAGCTCCTATACAAGCTATCTATAATAATCTATAATAATAAAAGAGTAATATGCTAATTAGACCGGACAACCTTCCAAATGAAGCCGCCATGGCGGGGTCCAAGGCAGAGGCGGCAGAGATCCCTGGTCGCTGCGGCAGGTGGGGGCCAAGCCCCTTGCATGAATTTCGTGCATCGGGCCTCTAGTCTATATATATAAATGGTTAATATGCTAAGTGTTCGACCATCTGACCGGTTGCTATGACGCACACTCACCACCAGGGGGCAGACGCTCAACACCGGAGCTGCCAGGACATGCACTGGCCATTTACAGAGAAATGGCACTGCGGACCTGGTGCCCACAAAGCAACACTAAGCTTCCCCCAAGTGGGACACAGGCCCCACCACCACCCCGGAGTGACAGCCCACCAAATTGCAGCCAACGCTGCTGAGACCCCATGGCACAAAATGCGGCCCATAGCGCAGCTCAGCCCGGAAACAATGGCTGCTGGCTCCAGGTAATGACGTCACATAGCAACGCCTGGCTTCCTCTCCCTAGCAACTAGCCTCCTTGGAGTTTCTTTGGCGCGGGAACACGAATTGCTTTATAGCCAGGTGCAAACATTTTACACTTTAACCAAATGTTTGTGAAGCGTTTTCCCGTGGCTCATCTCATTTGATCCTCACAGAAGTCCTGGAGTAGGCAGATAGAAGACTCGGTGGAATCCTATTTTCTTTTCATTAGCCGAAAAACTGAGATTTAGAAAGCTTAGAAGAAATGGTGGACCTTGAAAATGACTTCAGGTTTTCTCACTGCCCAGAATATAGTCAAACACTGCTGCAGTTAAATATTTTGCCCTTAATTCTCCCTGCGTGATCTATAATAATCTGCTTTGTGTTATTATTTACTGCTATGTTGCTGACAATTACCTGAAAGAGAAGTTGGGGTGCTTCACTGGGCTGGAAAAAGTTTAACTAAATCAGAAAGTAGAGGCCCGGTGCACAAAAATTTGTGCACTCGGGGGGGAAGGGGGGTGTCCCTCAGCCCGGCCTGTGCCCTCTCGCAGTCTGGGACCCCTCAGGAGATAACAACCTGCTGGCTTAGGCCTGCTCCTGGGTGGCAGAGGGCAGGCCCAATCCCTAGGTGCAGCCCCTGGTCGGGCTCAGAGCAGGGCTGATTGGGGAGTTGGGGCGCCGCCCCCTGTCATGCACAGAGCAGGGCGGATCGGGAGGTTGCGATGCCACCCTCAGTCACGCTCAGGGTAGGGCCGATTGGGGGATTGGGGCACTGCCCCCTGTCACGC
>NW_005356712.1:2544361-2552140 GCF_000412655.1 Myotis brandtii
CATGGCTGCTGGCTGCCATCTTGGTTGTCAGTTAATTTGCATATACTCACTGATTAGCCAATGAAAAGGGTAGCGGTCGTACGCTAATTACCACGTTTCTCTTTTATTAGTGTAGATATATATATATATTTATAAAGCTCTCTCTGGCGCCAATCACACGCATGTGTTTCGATCTGTCACTGTCGATCGTGAATTCGGTTGACACTTCTGTTATAGAGAAAAGGCGAATAGCGATATTAAAATATTTCTTCTAATTAGTTTTCTTTCAATGTGCATGAATTTGTGCACCGGGCCACTAGTTATATTTTATAGTGAGGGCTGACAAACTTTCTGTAAATGACCAGATAAGTGGTTTAGGCTTTGCAGGCCATACATTTCTCTATCATAAATAGTCAACTCTGCTACATAGCATGAAAGCAGCCAAAGACAATATGTTAATGCATAGGTGTGGCTGTGTTCCAATAAAACTTTACAAAAACAGGCTGTTAGGTGAATTTGGGCCATGGTTTGCCAACCCCTGTTCTATAGTATTCTGGATTAGCAATGAGTCCTGTCACCATGACTCAGAGGATTTATGTGCTGCATCTGGCAGAGGACTTGAACAGATGTGAGACCATCTGAAATTAATATTTAGCAAAAGCTTCTCAGAAACTAGATCATAGAGCTGTCCTGTGTTTGGAATACCTTTCATCACACACTTCTCTGTGCTAGAACTATTCTGCCATTGTGAGGTCAACTATCCTGTCTTGTTTACGGACAGAGTGCCCATTACTTACAGGTTCTCCCCATGCTACTTCAAATCTGAGCAACATCGAGCTGGGTTATGTTGTTTTTCTCCATTCATCGTCCTCTTCCTAAATTTCTGTTTTCTTTTTTATTTAGTCCCCCTTTCCTGCTGTTTCTCTTGTACAATTCAGTGTTCTTCTGAGCGGCTTGAATTTTATATTTTTTGCCAGTGAGTGAGAGGGCTCCTATCCTGATAGAGAATGAACCCATCCCATAGTATCTGACATCAGCCCCAAGACTTGGTTTCTTCTCAGTCACTTTGTGACTTCATGCTGCACAAAGATTCTTTGTTGATAAAGTTTCTCTTTGCCTTAGTTTGCCTTATCTTCATTTACTCATTTTGGCCACTAAGAATAAACAGCAGATATGTGGGCAGCACAGGAAATGCAGAGATGAACATAAATGATGTTGTCCCTGCTGTCATGGACACATTAGCAAAGATGACACACATCACATAAAAAATTACACAAATAATTCATTATGGTTGTGATAGGTGGTAGAAAGGAAAAATATAACTTGCAATGACAAAATCTCATGGGAGACCTAGTCTGAGAGGTCAGGAAAGGCTTCCTTTTGGAAGTGATTTTAAGCATATAATGACCCTGGAGTAAATATTTATTAAATTAATGCAGAAATGAAATGATATTTAAGATAAAACCTGAAGGATTGGCAAGAATTACCAGATAAAGTTTAGGAAACAAGAGTGAGAAGGGAGTCCAGACAGAGAAAGCAGCATGTGTGAGAGGCTATGAGCTTGGTTCTTTCAGTGAAGCAAAAGATTACATGAGGAGAGTGGGGGTGGGGGAGATTGTTTCTCAAACTGAAGTGCTGTAGCTAGCCAGGGTCATGTTCATAAAGGTCAATAAACTATGTTTAAGGATCTGGACTTTGTCCTAAGAATGATGGGAAGTCATTGATGGTTACATGATGTGATCCTAGTTCTAGATGGCTTTAAATACTAGAAGTTGTCAAAAAGCCAAGCTCTAGAAACTTTCTAGAGTCAACCTCCTGAAAAATAAAACAAATCTGAACTAATTATCTCTCTTCTACATTAGAAATAGATATAATTCCATGTATCTATAATGCAACTTTCAAACTTCCACTTATTAAGAGTTCATGTCCCTATAATACTGGTAGTTATTTGGTGCGTATAAACTATCCTGTTGAGAGGTTAATAAATATTTGTAGAATTGTAGACACTTTCAAAGGTGTCAGAGATCATTTAGTCAAGACTATAAGAAGCCCCTCCAAAGTATCACAGATGAATAAGTATTGTTGCCTTCTGCTTGCATATTGCCAATAACTTAAAATTCACTACTCTCAACCTTGTTCATTTCAAGTCCCTGTTACTTCTGCCTTTAGTTCTTTTTTTTTTTTAATATATTTTATTGATTTTTTACAGAGAGGAAGGGAGAGAGATAGACAGTCAGAAACATCGATGGGAGAGAAACATCGATCAGCTGCCTCCTGCACATCTCCCACTGGGGATGTGCCCGCAACCCAGGTACATGCCCTTGACCGCAATCGAACCCGGGACCCCTCAGTCCTCAGGCCGACGCTCTATCCACCGAGCCAAACCGGTTTCGGCTGCCTTTAGTTCTTGTTCTGTTTCTTAGAATTGCATAGAATAAGCTTAATTTACCATTTTTTTTACTTTATTTTTATTGTCGACACTGCTATTCTAGTAAATGGCCCTCTCTCCCCCACACTTCACTATTTTAAAAGTGGTTAATAGAGAATCTTTGCTTAAAAAACAAAATGCCCTGATGAAACTAGAGATCAGATGATGAATTACAAACTGGGACTATATAAAGAATCCATTAGCATAAAATAAGTACAGTAGAATAGATAGTGATTTATCTCCTATGACATAATAATTAGTAAATGGCATAAAATTAACTGTACTCAGCTAGAACCTTGTTTCTTTCCTTTGGTCAACATATGGAGCACCTGATATGTAAATAGCATCTTATTACATATTCTCAGGAAATAAATAAAATAATAAAAGTATTTGCGTTATAAGATCTTGCTCTTAGAGCTTATGCTTGTCTTTTTAAAAAAATGTTTGTTTATGTAAATGCAATAGGTGAGCACATGCCAAATGAGCAGTAAACTAAAAGAGAGCTGTAGGAATTCCAAAGAAGAGATCTGGCAGGTTCTGATAGAGTAAATCTTCCATTAATACTTGATTCACTGAGCTTCTCTTTAGAATGGGATGGACCAGGCCTTGTTTATTTCTTCTCCTCCTCCTCCTCTCTCCCAGTCCCCTCTACCCCATCCCATACCAGTTCTCTGGCCTACGTGATCCTTCAAACAGTGTTTATGGAATTGAATTATTTTATTTCTCATACTGTGTTAGTGATGTTTAAGATGTTCCATTTTATGCCCTGGCCAGGTGGCTAGGTTGGTTAGAGTATCATCGCTACTCCAAAAGTTTGGGGGTTCTATTCCCGGTCTGGGCACATACAGGAGGCAACCGATCGATGTTTCTCTCACATTGATGTGTGTCTCTCTCTCAAAAAAAAAAGTTCCATTTTATAATATTTTTTTCACTCTACTTTTCTGTGCCTTCTGAATTTTTTCAATGAATACACATTTTTAATTGAAACACATACACATGATGTTGTTCACATAAGAACGTCTAAACCTATAGAAAAATGTCATGAATTTATTAGAGTTTATTTAAGCCAAACTGAGGATATGCCCAGAAGCAAAATCTCAATGGATTTAGAAAATGCTCCAGAGAATGACAGTTTGGCAGTTCTTTTTATACATTTAGAATCAAAGGAGAAAACATAAGGAAGGTTATATGAAAGAAAACATAAGGAAGGTAGATTAAGGAGGCAGGAGAAAACAAAGTGGGGAAATCTCTGGTATTGGATAAAAAGCAAAATGTAGAAACACATACTTCTTTTACATTGGTGGGTATAGGTTAGTTAACATTTACAGTAATTAACAGTGGGATGGGGGCAATAAGGTAAGAGTTTTGGTGTACCTGCTCTTGTGAGGGCGGTTAAACTTCCAAGGGGGTCTAGAAGAGAAGGTTACTTTGGCATTTCAAAGGTATGTCAATATAGATGCACAAGAACAATGGACAGGGCTCACTTATACTACGGAAGCTATAGGTCTAGGGCTTGACTACCCACCATGCCCTGCCTACTTAGTAATTTATGATCACATCATCATCGTGTGTGGTAACTTCGGATCATCATTGTGTGTGGTAACTTTTGGTCACTGAGCTTGTCAGGATTTGTACATAGCCCCTTTTTCAGAGTTCACAATATTCATACCTATTGTGAGAAGATAGGCAAAGACTAGCCTGTTGAAGATATGTGAAAAACATAATAAGATTTTTTTCACTCTCTAGAATGGATCTGTTAGGAGCTTTGCTAGTGTACATTAAGATGTTCAGCAGCTTCTTTTGAATGGCTATTCTAGGTTGACCTAAGCGATTAAAATAAGTGGATTATGTGGCATGATGACAGTAACAAGTTATCAGTTTAGCAGCAAAGCTTTGCTCATAGTTTCTTATTTCCCTATCTGCCTGATTTCTTTCAAGAGCTGCTTTATCATGTTTCTTTTCCTTTCAGCGGAACGGAAACCCCCTCTTTTCAACATGAATGCAATGAGTGCCTTGTATCACATTGCCCAGAATGACTCCCCAACATTACAGTCTAATGAATGGTAAGATTCTGCTATGATTTTAAATCTCTAGGAAAATTGCCATATGTATTTGCCACTTTCATTACATTTCATTTTAAATATCTGACCTGGAAAGCGTTTAATTTCTTGAGAGCTTGTTTGGAGGTTCTAGCAGGGGAGCGCAGCTACTCATATACCCTTGACCAAAAACCAGTCCTCTCCTCTAGGGGGAAGGTCGTCCTCTTCCACGGAGCGCACAGCTTTGGGAGGGACGCGCCTGGATCAGTGAGGGAGGAGGAGGACACCCGCCTAGCCACCCAGATCAGCCAAATCAACCCTGGTGATCAATGGAGTGACAGATGGTGCAGCCAGATCACCCTCACATCCCATTTCATTTCTTCATCATACATTATAGAGTGACGTTGGCATTAACTACACACACACACACACACACACATTTTATTTCTGCCCTCACTGTGGCTTGTACTGTGTTCTTAATGTGTGTAGATAGTAACTGAAATTCTACAGGAAACATGCCCTGACACCTTCCTAACAACTAGAGTCTCAAGTCAAGACAGTCTTGTATTGATCATTTCAGCTCTTACCACTTCTAAACAGAGATAAAGTACCATTTGATATCATTATTTTTCCAGGTGCCGTTTCTTTACTATCTGTATATTTAAATCTATTGAGACAGAACATATATTATATTCCAAAAATGTAATGTTCCTTGCTAAACATTATGATTTTTTAAAAATCCTTACCCCAGGATATTTTTCCATTGATATTTAGAGTGGAAAAGGGGGATTGGGAGAGTAGGGAGGAAGAGAGAGAGAAACATGTGAGACACATCGATTGGCTGCCTTCCATATGTGCCCCAACTGGAGTGGGGATAGAACCTGCAACGCAGGTATGTGCCCTTGACCGGAATCAAGCCCATGACCCTTCCGTGTACAGGTTGATGCTCTCCAGTGGTTCTCAACCTTCCTAATGCCACGACCCTTTAATACAGTTCCTCATGTTGTGGTGACCCCCAACCATAAAATTATTTTCGTTGCTACTTCATAACTGTAATTTTGCTACTGTTATGAATCGTAATGTAAATATCTGATATGCAGGATGTATTTTCATTGTTCACGACCCACAGGTTGAGAACCACTAACCACTGAGCCTGCTGGCCAGGGCCATTATGACATTTTGATAACTATTTGGGCCACAGAGTTTTAGAAAAAGGGCAATTTTAAAGAAGAGTAGACAAAATGGAATTTTCAAGACAGGAAGTATTTTTATCCAGGAAGCATATTCCTAGATTTTCTGACTTTTATGCTTCAAATGTACTACCTGGTTATAGGTTGTGGGTGATGGAGGCGTTACCAACTGGTCATGAAAAATATAGGCTTGAGACTTATGAGAGTTATAATCTTTGGGGAGAAAAATATGTTTAAAACTATTACATGTAAATACAGTATTTTCACTTTCTGATATATATATATTATGATTTGACCTTTATTATATATTAAGAAATGTCTGTGTGTTGATTAACGTGAATTATTCACATTCATTAGCCAAAATAATTAATTTTAGATGTCATAAACTTGAACATTTAATTCTGATATTCCAAAAATGTTTTATTAAACATCTAAAATGTAAAATTTTCCCTGGAATGAAAATTTTTTTAAGTGAGCCATGTGTTCTACAAACCTTGATTTTTTTTATTTTAATGTATTTGCACACACAGGACTGACTCTTTTAGAAGATTTGTTGATTACTGCTTACAGAAAATACCTCAGGAAAGACCAACGTCAGCGGAACTATTACGGGTAAGTTTTTCTTTTCTTTTTTTCACCTTTTAAACTTATTTATTTATGTATGTATTTATTTTTATTGAATTTATTGGGGTGACATTGGTTAATAAAATAATTTTTTCAATTTCTATTTAAGAGGGGAATTTAAAGTCACGTTGTAGTGGAACATAGTAAATCATTCCTGTGGCAACTCATCATGACAAACTGGATTAAAAGGTGCTGCCTTGTCATTTATCCAGAGATAGTAGCTAGCCATAGAAATAGCATGATTATCTCAATGTATGTGCCATACATGTATTCCCTATGAAGAGTTTTCCCTACACCCAACCCTTTTTTTGACTTTTGCCAAAGAATATGTCTCTTTGCTCTGGTCATTATTGTGATATTCCTATGGCTAATATCTGTACAAACTTTCAGGACAGTGTCTGCCAATGGTTTAAATGACAACTCGGAGATTTTTCACTTAGGTTGTTGCCAAATCATCAGGCAGTGAAGTTAGCATAGCATTCCATCGTCCATGTTGATGACAAGAGTACCATGTTAACTGCATTCATTTGATTTAAACATCATATATTTGAGCATCTTTTTTCATGTAACATTTTATTATAGACCTTATACATAGGTGATATGTTCTGTCTATATTAGTGAAATATGTGGAAATCTTTAAAAATATAAATACCTTTTCTTTGCCACAAAATAGTCCAGATTTCTTCAACCTTTTTCTGTATGCATGTTGTTCCACTCTTGTTTGTTTTAACAAAAACTCTGAAGGATTGTATTGCCTAAATTAGTGAAGTTTAAAGATGTTGGCCACTTTGGCTAGGTCACAAATTCTTGGTTTCCATTTTCTTTTTCTTAGAACTCTGTAAACATTTCTCTATCATTTTCTGGCTTTTAGTGTTCCTGAAGAGGTAGGTCTGAAGTGGACTAGTTTTTCCACCCAAAAGTAAATGTGTTTTTTTTTCATATAGGTCACAGGCCACATTAATAGGGTGACAGAAGTAACAGGGCAGAGAACTCTACCTAACTCTCATTTGGTATAGAGCCATCACATGTTCTAGATATGAGCTAGTCTGTATGTCTTAGCAACAGCTCCACATTTCTATATAGAGGGAAAAATGGCAACCAGAACAAAACATCATAATACAAGATAAAGTGGTATCTTTATTACTTTGAAGTAAGCAAAGATATTTTAAAAGGGCATGAAAAGCATTACCATAAAGGGAAAAAGTAGTAACTTTGGACTGTATTAAAATTAAGCGGGGCAAAACCTCGAAGAAGAATATACTACCAGGATTCAAAGTTGAATTTTGAGGCAATAGACAACAAAAGGATATAAAAAGCAAGTGGGCAGAAATAAAGAAAGAAATGGAGTAGAAAAATTAAAACATAATATTAAAATCATAAGCAATCCTATCTAATAATAGAGAAACATGGTAATTAGCCGTACCTCCGCTACCCTTCCCATTGGCTAATCAGGGCGATATGCAAATTAACTGCCTACCAAGATGGCGGCCGGCAGCCAGGCAGCTTGAAGCGAACAGGA
>NW_005356712.1:2553400-2613983 GCF_000412655.1 Myotis brandtii
CCCAATCGGCCCTGCTCTGAGCCCGACCAGGGGCTGCACCTAGGGATTGGGCCTGCCCTCTGCCACCCAGGAGCAGGCCTAAGCCAGCAGGTCATTATCTCCCGAGGGGTCCCAGACTGCGAGAGGGCACAGGCCGGGCTGAGGGGCCCCCTCTCCCCGCCGAGTGCACAAATTTTTGTGCACCGGGCCTCTAGTCTATATATATATAAAACCCTAAGTGACTGTTTCGACCAGTCACTATGATGTGCACCGACCACCAGGAGGCACGTGGAGCAGAGGATGTTTAAAGATATACCTGAAGAAAACTTCTTTGTCAGTAAATGTTTGGATCTTTATTTGATTTGGTTTGATTTAGTTTGATTTAGTCTTTATTTGATATGGTGAGCCACATCAAATGAGCCTCACCAGTTATTCAACAAATATCTACTAACTAGAGGCCCGATGCATGAAATTCGAGCAAGAGAAGGCCTTTCTTCTCCTGGCTGTGAGCACCGGCTTCCCTCCAGCACCCGGGACCCGGGCTTGCCTCGCAGCCCTGGCTTCATCAGGAAGGTCATCCCGTCTAATTAGCATATTATGATTTTATTATTATAGATTGTCTGCTGTGTGCCAAGCACTGTTTTAAGCACTAAAAATAATATGAATGTACACAAGAAAATGATAGCTCCTGAATTCATGGAACCTATATTCTAATGAAGGAGTATAAAAACAAATAAATATGTGATGGTATAATGTCAGGTGGTGATAAATTATTTATAGAAAAATAAAGCAGACACAGGGACAAAGAATGGCAGGAGCTGCTGTTATGTAAGGATTAGAAAACAAAATACACCCAACAGTAGTGTGGGGAGGGGAGGAGGATTGAGGCAGATTCTGACAAGAATATTCTATACTCTAGCAATGCTTTTATTTTATTATAAAGTTTCAGGTTTGCCCCTAAGTTATAGCTTCAAATTTACTAAAAAACGATTTCTTCTTGTATAATTGAAGCACAGGAGTAGCAAAATAATTTCCTTTCTTCCTTTCGTTCTCATCTTGAAATGTGCAGCCTATACTTACTTCCGGGGATCTTCAGAAAGGACTCTTTGCAGAGGAAGAGATATTTTATAAAAGCAGGAGCAAAAGCCAGTTTCCCTGACAGCAAAGTCAGGGTGAAGAACCACAGGACATGTAGATTTTTTTTCCTCACAATAGTCTTGTTCCTTCGTTATATCTTGTTAAACTTACAAAGAAGTAAAATCCATTCCATCATCTAAGGCCTACCACATTTCTCCCATTTTCCCAATATCTTTAAATTATAATTTCACGTAAGTGAATTTTCCACATAACTGAACCTTTTCCTTTAAAAAACAAAACTTCTTCCTCCCACTTTTGATCATTGTCTGTGTTAAAATATAAGATGTGCCTCTCTACCTTCTAAAGCAGCGGTCGCCAACCTTTCGGACGTCACGGATCACCAGTGGTCCGCGGACCACCGGTTGGCAACCACTGTTCTAAAGAATGTATAATGAACATAATTTCAGTTCTTGCTGGCTCAAAAACAGTAGTATTTTGCAAATTCTTGGAGTATAAAACAACTATATGAGGGCATTGTGCCTTTTCAAATAGCCCAGAAACCTTTGTTCATTTTCATTTGGTTGGTGGTAGGTATGTTAATCATGGAATTTCTCTCTTTCTCTACTGTCAAGCTGTCAGAGAACAGCAAATAACCTTACCTCTTAAAGTTCTCAATCCTCTTTCTCCCACTTTTATTCCCTCTTTCTAATCTGCTATAGGCTGAGAAAGCAGGAAACTGAAATATGTATTAGAGACAATTTTGAAAGTGAGGGCCGCTTATGCCCAGAAAAGTTTATGGACTTTGGGGCAGATATTTTCACTCCTTGGAGGCCCTTCTACCTCTTTCCTGGTTGTACAACTCTTCAAAGGGGAGATGAAGTTGCCAGAATTCTGACCTCTGAATAAATTGAGCAGCTATCACATTTTCAGTCATACACTATATATGACCACAGAAATAGAAAACAAAATATACACAACAGTAGTGTAAGGTGGGGAGTAGGATTGAGGCAGATTATAACGAGAATAGTCTGTACTCTGCATTGCTTTTGCTTTGCTATATAGCTTCAGATTTAAAAGTTATAAGCCACTCAGCTACTATTTAAAATTATAGTCATTGTTATACTTGTAAGATAAGGTAAACATCAAGAGTTCTCAAGTAAACTCTAGAACAAAGTCCACAAAATGGGACTTGAAGAAGAGAAAAGCATTATATTTATCTTTTTTAAGATTAATACAATATGAGGGACTACATGGAATGAAAATCGTATCTTGTTATTTCTGCAAAATCCATAGAACTGTTTTATGTCCATTTATTACTATATCTATATCTTGCACCTAAAAATATGTTTCTCATTATTATTTTTTGCTATTTTCTCCTCCCTCAATTAGCATGACTTTGTCCGACGAGACCGGCCACTACGTGTCCTAATTGACCTCATACAGAGGACAAAAGATGCTGTTCGTGAACTAGATAACCTACAATACCGCAAAATGAAAAAAATCCTTTTCCAAGAGACACGAAATGGACCTTTGCATGAATCACAGGAGGATGAAGAAGTAGGTTCAGTTTATTTTAGCAGGCACTTATAGAGTGCCTACTATGTGAAAAAGTTCTAGACTGGGCACTATAAAGGGGATAAAAAAGGTAAGGGATGCTCTCTGCCTTAAGAGACACAGAGTTGCAAAAAAAGACATTCATGAAAAAACTCTTACATAAGACAAAATTTGAAAAATGCTTTAGAGGTATATCTCCATGCAGGGATCCATAGTGGGAAGATAAGTCTGCTGGTGGGGATTGGTGAAGGTTGTATGGAGGACATGATGTGGGTGATTTTTGACAGAGGGCATAGGGCATTTTAGACTCAGGAAAGTGCTGTCCTTTAGAAAGATTATCCTACCAACAGAATGTAAGATGGATTTCATTGAGTGACTAGTTCATGCATGAAGTAAAAAGGGCAGTGTCAAAGGAATGGGGAACAAGAAACACTTTTGAGAAACACTGTAGAGGTAGATTTGATAATGCTAGGACCTTAATGAGTATGTCAATACCCAGAACAGAAGGAACCAAGGAGAAAGAGTAGGTTTAAAATTATTTCAGTTAGGTGCCTATGGAGTTTAAGGGCCTAGCATCGTATGCCACTGGCATAGTATACAGATGGAGTTTTCAAAGGAGAGAGAACTTCCTGGTTTCCCATTCAAATAACTTGAGAAGGATTGGTTGGGACAAGGGTAATGACAATTGAGACACCTGAACAGTGTCTAGCAATTGGTTGGGATATACAAATCCAGAACATAGGAAAGAAGTCTGATAAGGGGTAGTTGGTTGGGGATCAAGAGCTCTAAAATTATCATGAATCAAGGAGTTGATTGTAGAAGGAGAATTCCATGTAAGAAAAAGAAGACCTAGGAGGTAAAGGCCTCGCAGATGTTAAGAGAGTACACAGTTTCAAGGAGGGAACAGCCAGTGCCATCAGAGGCTGCCAAGAGGTCAAGTTATACCAGAAAAAAAATGTTAATGTTTTACAAGTAGGGCATTCTGGGTGACCTTCATAAAAGCAGTTTTACGAGAATAGTTAGGATAAATAGAAAAATTACTATTTAGAATAAATGGGAAGTGAGAAAATAGAGACAGCAGAAGTTGGATGTTTTAAGATTTATAAATTTGGCTGAGAAGGAAAAGTGACAAAGGGCAGTATGTAGAGAGGTACATGAATATGGGGCAGGGATTTTCAGATTTATATGCAGAGGGGAAGGAGCCAAGCCAGAGGCATCAAAGACAGAGGAAAGAGATATAGTTATAGAAGTGGGATCTCAGGAAGTGCTTAGGATGGGAGCAAGAGTATTTGAGCACGGATTAGCCTATCTAAAACTAGATCAAGAGGAGGAAAGGAATGATGAATCTTACTTTAGCTTTCTGATATAAAATAAAACAAAATTATTACATTGATAATTATAAAGTAAAATTCAGAAAGCTGAATTGGATTATAAACTCTCGTGATTACATATATACAAATGATTCTCCTTAAATGGGAAAATAAATCTATTAAAAATATAATGTATTATATAACATTTTCAATTACCCCATTACCTACGTATGCCAGTGACTCCCTACATGACCAAGTAACAATTCTTTAAAGTTATATATGTACATATGCTTCTTCAAAAATAATGTTTATTTGGAACTAAGTTGCTTTAATTATACTATTTAATCTTATATCAAAAGATATTCCATTGTGATGGATAAATTATATGTTCTGATTATTTTACCACTTCTCAAATAGTAGTCTTTAGACTAGTAGTGATGAATACCAGTATTATTTAACAGATATATTTAATAAGATTACAGAGGTAAGCATGATAGAATTGCTTAAGGGAGGCAGAATTTAATTACCTATCCAGGACAGTAGAATTAATAATATCCCTGCTTAGCTATGAAGTTACTCAATAATGACTTGCAAAGGAGTATATTGCTTGTCAAATCTCTGAAAACTCTTTTTATTCTATTTTAGTTTCAAGTGACCACTGCCATATTTGCAAATATCCTTGAGGTCACCTGTCGCCTGCAGTCTTTCTCTAGCACCTTGATGTTCCTGGAGGTCTCTTACAAACCTGGCCTGATTCTGCTTATTAAATAGCAATACAATAATATGATAGTTGCATATGACAGGGGAAAGCCCTGGGATAGCAGCATTTGGAGCCTTATGACTCATGTCCAGAATGGCCCCTGGGGAAGGCATAGAGTGAATTTGAGATGTCTGAAAATGGTGGGGGAGTAGTGGAGCCACTACATAAAAAGTTTATCTTTGCAGATTTGGCAGAAAAGCAACCTGGCACTGCAAAATTGAGTGTGCTTAATAGCTTAGTCAATGGATTGGCGCTTTATCTCCAGTCATTTTTTTTTAACCCGAGTGCCCCGTTTTTATAGGACAGCGAACATGGAATCAGCCTGAGCAGGGAAATGGACAGCCTGGGGAGCAACCATTCTATCCCAAGCATGTCTGTGAGCACAGGCAGCCAGAGCAGCAGTGTGAATAGCATGCAGGAGGTCATGGATGAGAGCAGCTCTGAACTTGTCATGATGCATGATGACGAAAGCACAGTAAATTCCAGTTCCTCTGTTGTACACAAGAAGGTAGGTTTCACAGTCCCCTTCAGAGCACTAGGCTTTGTCAATCATCGTGAAGCCACCTCAGGTCACTTAGCATCCAGATATTTAAGTTACCTTTTTACAACAGAAGCATGGGACTAAACCTAGCACTGGATACGTTCTCTTATAGTAAAAAGGTAATGAAGGACTGTGTAAGCTACATCTGTGCCTATTTCTTTATCTTCCTCTCCTTGTTACTCTGAAGTCTACCACCATCAATAAGTAAAAATTTAAAAATCCACAAATCTCCAAGTCAAAGAAACCAGTAAGTCCCTCTCTAAACCAATAACCTTTATACTGCAGACCTTGAGAGTTTCCTGTGTAAAACCTTTGGGTGTGCCCTTTTAGAAGAATGCCTTTGCAGAGTTTGCTTCTTAATGGATATTCCCAAGATACTGTGTGTTTTAGAAACACTTTCTGCTCTTTTCTGTTGTTCCTTGTATTTATTGTTTCTAATTCTTCTAAGACTGATTCTCTGTCACCTTAAATACTATATTCTCATTTTTGAAAGAATGATTCTGTTTTTTATTTTTACTTTACTTTTCCAACTACAGATCCTCATTTCATACAAGCCTATCATGGTTCATAAGTTGAAATACTTTATGAAAAAAAATTTAAGCTTCTTTCAAAGCAATTTCTGTAACATGAGTATTTCACAGAATTATCAATAATTTTTTTTTGGAAGAATTCCCAAAAGTGTTTTGAGTGACTTTAGGGAATAAGTTCACAGAATGGAATTACAGAGGAAAAAATCCCTTATAATTTTGTTCTTATTAGGTATATATATTTTAATCCTCACCCGAGGATATTTTTCCATTGATTATCAGAGAGAATGGAAGAGAGAGGGAAAGACAGAGAGAAGCATCAATGTGAGAGAAACACATCGATTGGTTGCCTCCTGCACGAGCCCCAACCAGGGCCCCGGCTAGGGAGGAGCCTGCAACTGAGGTATGTGCCCTTGCCCAGAATCGATCCCGGGACCCTTCGGTCCACAGGCCAATGCTCCATCCACTGAGCCAAACTGGCTAAGGCCTTATTAGGTATATTTGAGGTGTATATGTACTTGTTTTAATAAATAGCAACAAGCACATTCTAATTCTAGTGAGAGCGTATTAAAGAATTTTTTTCACTTAGACTTCTATTTGTTGTGCATTATTCTTGGGAAGAAACGAAAATTAAACAGGTAAGGATGAAGGGCAGGAGAAAATACATTGGTCCCTGGCTGTGAATAATGGAGGGATACATATTTATTTTCTGAATTGATTAACTTATTCATTTATTAAAATAATACTGGTGGGGACCTCTATTATGTGCCAGGAACTATGGTAGGCCCTGTGGATACAGAGGAAATAAAACAGACATAGTGTTTTCATAGAGCTTATTATCTGTAGGGGAGATTAAGCAAATAATCATACTAATAACTATATCATGTAATTATGAAACTTGCTCTGGGTAAAAGGAGGATTTAATCTAGCAGGAAGTAGTGGAAAGCCTATCTAATAAAGTGACATTTAAGCTAAAACTTTAAAGACAAGTGGAAGTTAGGTAACTTGGGGTGAGCAATGGGGGTGAGTCAGAAAGCAACATGTGCAAAGTACTAGAGACAAAAACAACTTTATATGTTCAAGGAAGAGGGGAAAGGTCAGAGGGGTTAGAGCTTCGTGAGCTACGTGGAGAGTCAATTGAGACCAGACAGACAGCAAGGACCCAGGTAATCAGAAAGCCATGGAAAAGCGTATATCAGACAGATGTAGAAACGTGCTAAGAGTTCAGCATTGCCAGCTGGCCTTTGAATACAGGCAAGTGAGCATATATTTGAAGGGTAGAAAAGAAGGTTTTGTGAGGCTCTCTTTTTGGAAGGAGCTTGCATGGATGCTGACATCTGGCTCTTTCCTTTCTATTTCCTCTGAGGCTCCATGGGTATAGATAGAAAAAGAAGAGACATTCTGTTGGATTTTTTTCCTCCAGGACCTCTTAAATGGGAACCCAAAATTAGAAGAAAGATGCTACTGGTATAATCAATAAGAAAGAAGACCCTTGCCCTAACCGGTTTGGCTTGGTGGATAGAGCATCGGCCTGTGGACTGAAGGGTCCCAGGTTCAATTCCGGTCAAGGGCATGTACCTTGGTTGCGGGCACATCCCCAGTAGAGGGTGTACAGGAAGCAGCTGATCGATGTTTCTCTCTCATGGATGTTTCTAACTCTCCATCCCTGTCTCTCTCATCCCCAGTAGGGGGTATACAGGAGGCAGTTGATTGATGATGTTTCTCCATTGCTGTTTCTAACTCTCCATCCCTGTCTCTCTCATCGATGTTTCTAACTCTCCATCCCTCTCCCTTCCTCTCTGTAAAAAATTAATAAAATATATTTTTTTTAAAAAAGAAAAAGAAAGAAGACCCTGGTCTCAAATTCATTGAGGGTTTTCATTTTAATTTTGGCATGCTGGTATAGAGCTTTCTTGTGATGATGTGGGTCTTTTAATACTTTTTCCTCCCTGGTGCAATCACTTAAGAAGAATAAATGTTAATTTATATTTTGACGTAAAAGGTAGTTGTATTTGGTCCACACACACACACAAATGTTTGTCAGGGAGAATTAAGTTATGTAATTTATTTCTTTTTTTTCTTATGAGATAGAGGAAATGTGATGGAAGAAAATTGAAAAACCTTTTCAAATAAAACTTTGAATGAGTTAACTCATTCTACTCTGGGTACATACCCAAAAGAATTGAAAGCAGGATCTTAAAGAAATGTCTGTACACCCCTATTCATAATAGCATTATTCACATTAGCTAAAACATGGAAGCAACCCAAGTGTCCATCAGTGGATGAATGGATAAGCAAAATGTGGTACATACATACAATGAAATATTCTTCAGCTTTAAAAAAAGAAATCTTTTATATATATTATTGATTTCTGAATGGAAGGGAGAGGGGGAGAGAGACAGAAACATCAACAATTAGAGAGAATCATTGATCATCTGCCTCCTGCATGCCCCACACTGAGGATTGAGCCCGAAACCCAGGCATGTGCCCTTGACTGAAATCAAACCCAGGACCCTCAGTCCACAGGCTGATGCTCTATCCATCGAGCCAAACCAGCTAGGACAGAAAGGAAATCTTGACATGTGCTACAACATGGATGAACCATGGGGACATTATGCTAAGTGAAATATGTTACTCACAAAGACAAATATTGTATGATTGCACTTACATACTTAGGGTAGTCAAAATCATAGAGACAGAAAGTAGAATGGTGGTTGCCAGGGGCTCGGGAGAGGAGAGAAATGGGGAGTTATTGTTTAATGGGTATAGAGTTTCAGTACAGTATATACTGAACTGTATACTTAAAAATTATTAACATGGTAAGTTTAATATGTATTTTGCCACAATAAAAAGAGGAAAATACATATAAGCAGACTATAAAATACAACATATTATATATGAAACCTTAATGTTAAATATGGTATGCCTGTGCTTAAAAATATTTCATCTTTAAACACAGTAGACACAAAAAAATATTTAGTTTATATTTGTTGGTTCATTTGAATTCCTAAAAGTTTTTCACTTAAGAACATAAATGAAATAGGATCTGAAACTCTCAGTGAAAAAATTTATATAATGGACTATAGGAATGAGGAAACTAGTTTATAATTCTATCTGCCACTGTTAATTTTTCTTTACTTTGGATAAGTCACAAACCTCTTTGGGCCTCAGTTACTCCATCTGTAAAATTAGGAGTTGTTCTGTATGATTTCAAAGATCCCTTCCAGCTCTAAAATTTTGTGCTTCAATTCCTATAATATTTAAAGAAGCAAATCTCTAATGTGACCCTCAAGCTATTTTGTAGAGGTACCTCGGGAGCAAGCCTTATCCACACCTCACCCAGGACAAGTTCTGCTTCATCTCTTACATTATATATTTGGACTCCACTTAAGATTTCACTTGCAAAAGGGTTGGGTTTTTTGTTTTGTTTTGTTTTGTTTTGTTTTCGAAAAGCCACTCCTGTGATCAGTCCCTTTTTCTCCATGTAGATGGGATGATAAGTACAATATATTGCATGTAAGTAACATTGATGTCACAGGTTGGATTTTCCAGGAAGTAGAGCTGAGATGATTTATCACAACAGGTTTTTAAAATTTATTAGGCATTTCTTTTGGGATGAATACCTCTGGAAGGGAAGAGAAGGAAGCAACATTTATCAGAAGGCAAAGTTGAACTGAGATGTAGGCCCAATGGCAGCCTCAATCAATTTCCCAGGGAGCTCTGGAGTTAAAATGGTTCTTTAGAGTTGGGCCAGAATGGCCAGGCCTTGATACCCCAACCTAGATCAGTCAATGAAATGAGCAGCCTGGGGAGAGTATGAACTTGGGCAAGGCTGCCCTCTACAGCCGAAGCAGTTCCTCAAAGAGTTGACAGCCAAAGACCACTGCCAGCAGTATGCCCTTCCTTAAAGGAGGTGGTGTACTTCTGAGGCTATCATCATTTGTGACCACAAAGATTATTTAGAAAGAAAGCAATCGATATTGTTATGCAAAAGATTTACCAGTTTTGTATGAGTCCAGGTCCAGAATCTTAGTAAAGCCTATATATCACTAAATTATATTATAAACAATGTTCTATCCATTATCTTATTATCCCATTTTATTTTCATTTTTAAAAAATATATTTTTATTGATTTCAGAGAGGAAGGGAGAAGGAGAGAGAGATAGAAACATCAATTATGAGAGAGAATAATTGATAGCTAAACATTATGCTATTTTGGTTCACTAAGTATAATGGATTAAAAGGGTTAAATAATCTTAAGAATTATCTTTATGGTTTGAGAGACTTAAGTGAATAGAGTTTCTCCAATAATAATACTCAATAAGAACATACTTAATAAATATGAACATCCAAGAATAAGGGTGGGGAATTTTTTGCTCCCCTGGATGGTTGCAATCAAGCAAACATACCCTAAATTAGTCAAGTCATAGATATGAAATAGATTATCATTTTAAATAGGGAGTAACTTTTTTTTTATTATTGCTTTCAGAGAGGAAGGGAGAGGAAAAGACAGAGATACATCAATGATGAGAGAGAATCATTGATTGGCTGCCTCCTGCATGCCCCCTGCTGGGAATCGAGCCCACAACCCAGGCATGTGCCCTGACCAGGAATCGAACCGTGACCTCCTGGTTCATAGGTCAATACTCAACCACTGAGCTACACCAGCCAAGCTAGGAAGTAAACCTTTAAAGGCCATATATTCCTAGTAAGAGTGTGACTTTCAATTAACTGCTCTGTAAAGATGCCCTGATTTTAGCAGGACAGTTCTATCTCAGATTAAGCCCCAAAAATGTAAAGTGGGACATTAAATTTCCTCTGACATCAGAATCTCAGGTTACTTCTTCCTCTCCAGTCTTTGCCTCTACTCTGGTCTTTCCCAGGCCCTGAAAGGATCCTAATCGAATCTTCCTTTTGAGCAAGAATGATTTGATAAATCTAAAAGTATATTCTGACAAAATTAACTTCAGGCACTTACTTATTTTCCCCTGGCTAGTGTTGCCACGCTGCTTTTTCCAATAACAAGAATATCACCATTTCTCCCGACTGGCAGGACCTCTCTCATCACCTACTGCCCAGCAGTGTCTGTCACATAGTAAGCACTCAATGAATGTTTTGTGAACTTTTATAGGACACAACTCTGCACCCTAATTCTTGATTATTCACAAGCGGTTACAGTGCAAAGTTTTAATCCAGATTAGTTTTTGGCTATCACCTAACCTGCTTCTGAGCCTCCACTCTATTCCTTCAAATCATTGTGTATATAGCAGTAGCAAACAGATTTTAATAGCATCCTAAGCAGCAAAGTCTAAGCCACTATTTTAAGTGGGAATAGAGAGAGCAACAAAGTCTGTTTTCTTAATTTGTCAACTAAAAGGTATACTTTATTTTGTTAAAGTCTAAAATTAGTTACCTTTGCCTGCTGCTGCCTTCTATTCATATAGCTCATTACATTTTCATATATTAAAAGTTTTTCTGCATTTATTCATTATTTTAGATATCCCTAAAGAACTCTAGTCATCATAGCCCCCTTTCAGCGATTATTTCTAAAAATCATTCTATCCTAACTCCTAAAGCTTTACTTGGCCCTTCTTATTAGTCATTTTTTTCCCCTTCTTTAAAAAAAGAACAGCTCTGACCAATTTCGTGGAAGAAAAAAAAAAAGAAATGTCCTTGAGGGAATAGGATGTTCTAGTTTAATTTTCCCTTGCTTCAGTGGCCTTTCCTATTATTTTTGCTGAAGAGCAGGGCAGGTTCTTTGACTCTTCAACTCACATTTGGCAAAGTAAAAGTAAATTAACATATGAAGGTAATGTTTCTTAAACCGATCACTCTGCAAACCCCCTCTCTATAGTAACATCTGTATCCTCAGCGTTCTGCTAGTCATTTTTCTCCCTAATGGCTATCTTTCCAGCTTAAGGTATCCTTTCCCATCTTCCCCCCTTCCTCTATCCCCAGGTTTTGACAGTTATACCTGCTTAGGCAGTAATTTAATAATTTTGAAATGAACAAAACAAAAGAGAGATGGTGGGTTTGCTGATCCTTTCTCCACAGCATGAAAAGTGTTGGAATCTATAGAAAGGTTTCTTGTCACCAGATAAAAGCCATTTTTAGGTTCCCCTCTTCCCCCGATGTAAAAGTGTGTGTGTGTGTGTGTGTGTGTGTGTGTGTGTGTGTGTGTCACTATTTTACAACTTTCTTGGAGTATAGAGTGACAGGTTTTTGTGAAATACAGATTTGAATTTTGTTAAATAATATGAGAGAAAATGCCATTTTTCTAACATCTCAGACCTATATTCTAGAGCTTATTTATCCAGCAAACATTTACTGAATGCCTAGTTATCAACCAATATGCTAGGTGCTAGAGTGACTGAGATTTTTCAAACCACGTTTACTCTGCCTTCAAAACTCCCACAATTTCTTGCATAGACAGATAAGTAAATGTGTTGAGTAGTGTAATAAAGGCATATCCAAAACTTAGAGTTGATAGGAGTGATTTCTAGAATTAATTTTGAGTTAAGCTCTAAACAAGGGGCTACACCTGAAATCTTCAATTTAGAAGCATAACTATTCAGACACTTAGGGAAAACTTCTAACTAAAAGTAAAGCCCCTTGTCCAGGGTATAATCGTAAAAAGTGTGTGCCTCATGTTTCACATAGTTCACTATGTTGTATAAAAGTTCAATTCTTTTGACTAAAGATTTGGAACAGATATTACACCAGCTTGTTTTTTAATCTGAAGAAGTTTTATTACTTATGATGAAAGAATGTTATAAATTTACCAAGTTAACATAGATTTACTTAAAACTGGTCCTAGATCATATTGGTATTTCAAAAAGCTAGTTTGTTTGTTCACTGATGATAATGTTTTAAAGATAAATTATAACCAAGATATATATTTTGTATTTTTAAGCAATATTTTTTAATTGTTTTGAAAACAATTAAAATCACCCAAGGATATGTTTTTTTAAATATATTTTATTGATTTTTTTACAGAGAGGAAGGGAGAGGGATAGAGAGCCAGAAACATTGATGAGAGAGAAACATCGATCAGCTGCCTCCTACACACTCCCTACTGGGTATGTGCCCGCAACCAAGGTACATGCCCTTGACTGGAATTGAACCTGGGACCCTTGAGTCTGCAGGCCAACGCTCTATCCACTGAGCCAAACCAGTCAGGACAAGGATATGTTTTTTTTAATTATTATTATTATTTTAGAGAGAGAGAAGCATTGATCGGTTTCCTCCCATACACGCCCTTACCGCGAAACCCTCAATGTAGGTATGTGCCCTGACCAGGAATCGAACCCACAACCTTTCAGTGTATGGGACAACACTCCAACCAACTGAGCCACACTGGCCAGGACTATTTTGTCTTGATAAAGTAGAACATGATAATTGTTCTTCATATTCTAAAATCATTCTTCAACATCAAAGAAGATGGCCCTCCCATCATTTGTAAATAATCTTCATAGGTGCCTAACTGCATAAAATAGCAAACTGACCTTTTCCACTATTAGCCTTAAAATGTGTTTAATTCAGAAACTGGGAGCCAAGTATAGTCATTTTCAAAGGGACTGCTTGCTACTTAAAGGGACAATAACCAACAGACAGTATATCCTGGTGAAGTTGATAGTTTAATTTGCTCATACTTGCTTCTCAAGTCACATTTCCCCATTTTAATGGATTCATTATTTAAGTTGTCTTCAGAGTTTTGAACTTGTTTTATGCAAAGGAATTGACTATTTTAAAATTCACTTTCCTATGTACTTGAAATAAATACCTACTCATTTGTCCCATTTTGGGTTCTCTTGCATACCTTAATGTTGGTGATCTGTTATGAAACTGCTATGGAAAATTAAAAACTCTTTTTTAAAAGAAAAAATAAGGGTAGTAAGTAAAGAAACAGCATTATATTTAAAGTATATTAAAATTTTATACCTATTCTTCAGACTAACTTCTAAAATAGCATTATTTTAAAAATAGACCTTACTGGGTTATTTAATTAGCTATGTGTCAACCAAAATCACTATGATTTTAAGTTTTAATTTGTCCAGTGTATTCCAAGATCCTTAAGTTTAAAAACTTAGCTAATAGAATGTGACTTTTAATTTAATAAGGAGGATCCTAATTCAAACGTGTTCATTTTTATGAGAGAAATTAAAGTAATAATATTAAAATTATACATATTTGCACATAAATTTGTTTTGTTTTATTGTGTTATGTAAGGAGTGTGGATTCTAGTGTCACTGGTTATCATTGTAAATCAAGTCATAACAATTTGAAACAATGGCTGCCACATCATTTGAGATCTCAGTCGATGCACTTAATGTTACCTAACTAATCCTCACCAAAAACTGAGTCCTCAGGCCTCTACCTAGTCTATCTCTTCTGGTTGCTGGCATTTAAAAGCTTCTTGCTTTTCTGGTACTTCAATATTAAGAAAGATCAATTTTGGAGGTAAATGTAATTTGTTAATGAATATTCAGCAACATGAATGGTGGCTTTCTCTCTAGAACCTAAATTTAGTGCATAAATTTCAGTCCCACACCTAATCTTTCTTTTCCTTGTGAAATAAGAGTTTAGATTTCCCAGAAAATAACATTGAAAAAATTTAACTGACCTATTTATTTTACAAAATTGAAAAATATGGGTTAAATGCATTTTTAATCTTCAGCACTAACAGCATTTTTTGCAGTGATGGAAATGATATCTGCACCATTCAATATGGTAGCCATAATTAGTGTCTCCCTGAAACATAGCTGGTGTGACTTAAGAACTGAATTTTTACATTTTAACTTAATTTAAATATCTATGTGGCTAGTGGCTATCTTATGGCACAGTAGTATAGTAGAACATCCCTTAAATTTGATATATGTGCCCTCAATGGCATTTAGGGTCCCTTAATTATTTTTTAAAAATAGATCACAATACAGTAAATTGAAAAAAAATCTCTAAATATAGATATAATGGGAGCTACCATCCCAACATTCTGAAGCATTCTAAATTTATAAAAGTATAAAGAAAAGCAGCCCAATGATAAATTTAATCTTGGCTCTTGGCTTTTACATAAAAACATAGATGTAAAATTTAATGTCCCTCAAGGAATATATGTGATTTGACTTATCAACATTTTAGAGTATATAATAAAAATTTATATTTTCTAAACCTTTAATTTTGTTTGCTAATGAAGGAAAGGGCAATTATTTAAAAAATTCAAGTAGTCATGGGCAAAATGCAAAACTGAATTTTCACAAATGGTTTCTCCTAAACCCCTAGGGAAATAAGAGAATTAATTTCTCCTTCACTATCCTGAACATGTACTATTTAAAAATCCCCCATGGTTGTACATGTTTTTGAGCTATTAATTATTATAGTCTCTTCTTTTCTGCAGGGTCAGACCTACTTACTGACTGACCACTCCATCTTTTATGGAGAGACACATCACCCTTTGAAAGCATTTTCCCCTTTAAAAGTCATCTCAGTTGCATTTAAGAAACATCCATTGCTGTCCTTCCAGGGAGTGTTCTTTTTCACTGGGTGTTACAATAAGACTAATCACCTTTGCCTATCAAGAAGCATGGGCTTGATTAAATCAGTCAAGGGCATTAAATTCCAGCTTCTCTCACACTGGTGAGCATACCGAGACTGAGTTGAGGAAGAATTTGTGAAACTATCATTTGGTTAAAATTGTATGCCTGTCTCTTTAAATCTAAAAAAAAAAATCCTTTCAGAAGCTGTAGAGAGAAGGTGCTAGAACTGTGTACGATCATGACTGGAAAGCAGGATCCCTCAGTGACTGCCGAATCTTCTCAGCACAAGATAGAGAGGCAGTTCAGCACAAGCCTACACTGGTTCTAGGCAGAACGATGATCCTACCGAACAGAGCGCAAATAAAATTAAATTGAGAAAGCAGATCTTTCAAGGGAATGAGGCGGAGGCTCGCTTTTATGTTAAAAGCAACCAGCATCCTCCTTGCTAGACATGGACATGACATTTTTAAAGGAATTATTTGGTTACAGCGTTTTAAACAAACTGTTCTAAGGAGTCTGTACATTGCATTGTTTTTTCTATTCTTTTTTTCTTTTGCATATATGTGATTCTGGAGGTAAAGAAAAAGCCTGCCAGGGATTCAGAAGGCATCCCACTAGCGATCAGCTGACATTCCTAACTGAAGGCTGCAATGTGTTGCTTATTCATTTTGTACCGTGGGAGCTGCGGGGACTAGCAGAGAGCTAAACTATGCATTTCAAACAGCAGTGCTTGTGCAGAAAGAGGGGTGAGAGAGAGGCAGCCGGCGAGGAAAGAGCACAGCTGGACTTTCTCCTTGTTTTTATCCATTTCTGCAGGATCATGTATTCATAAGGGATGAGGCGGGCCACGGCGATCCCAGGCCTGAGCCACGGCCTACCCAGTCAGTTCAGAGCCAGGCCCTCCACTACCGGAACAGAGAGCGCTTTGCCACGATCAAATCAGCATCTTTGGTAAGCAAACACCCCTCTACTCACCTTCCCTTCCTTCCCCTCCTCCCCATCTGGCAGCCTCTCGCCCTCCCTGAGCCTCTCTCGGCTTCATGGATGGGAGGAAAGGAGTCAAGAATGTTTTCTCCCTCCTAATAATTTTATTCATTTTAGAAAAAATCTGTTGGCATAGCAACCTGATCTCAGATATTTTAGCATTGTCTACGGCATGGGGGGTGGGGGGAACCTTTGTGTGTGTGTGTGTGTGTGTGTGTATTTATATATGTTGTATGTGCAAAATAAAAGGCCTTTAAGATGAAATTGCTATTATATCTAATTTTAAAAAAACTGTTTGTCTTTTCAGTAAAATAATAATGCTAAAAAATATTTTAGAGGGATTTGATGTATGTGTATGCAGGGCACTAAGCTTCTTTTTATATAGATTCATGTATATCTATAATGTATACACAGATATCAAAAGGTAAAACACAATTTTTTTAAATATATGGTTGCCAGCTACTGTGTATAATTGTAGAAAATAGGATAACTTGCTTCCTAGGGATGGATTGCTGGTTCGTTCTGGTTCATTCATTTATTTATTGCAACAATGGTAGTGGCTGCACTTCCCCATTTAACCCCTGAAGAATTTCCCGGCACCAATAAAGCAAGATGGGCTTTGTAGGAGAGGATAGGGATGGTTGTGGAAGAAAAAATACTGTAGGATCCTTCAGCATTTTTACTATTGCAAATGTGATTGCTGGATGCCCTTGTAGTAGCAAAAGGGGTGTGTGCTGGAAGAGTTAGTTTTCATGCCTCCTCCCCTTGGTCCCCAGCGCGTGCGCGTGCGCGCTCACACACACACACACACACACACTCACACACACTCTCTCATAACGTTTCATCCTTGGCACTCTAAACTCTCTTTAATCTTTTGCTTCTGAATCTCATTTCTCGGCCAAAAAATTATTGAAATATTAGTTGTTTTGCCTAAATTGATGTTAGAGGTTACATGTGCAGGAAGAGTTAGTGTACACTGCCTGGCTATTACATTTAGAACCTATGATGACATCATCCAAGGCCGACCCAGAAATGATTATTTTTCTTGTCCTATTTTTTAAACCTGATTTGCCTTTTATTTCTCAAGTCTTTAAGAGGCTTCGATTATCTTTGGAATTAATAATGGATTATAATCTTTAAAAACCCAAATATAAGGAAAATGGGAGTTAAAGCACCCACATATTGCTATGCCTGCTGCTATTTAAAAGCAAGCAATTTAATGTAGACTCCTTATAAATAATAAGCCTGTTTGTAAGTTTCTTTGTATAGAAGTTCTTTGTAATCTCTTTAATGAACAATTTTTCATTTTAAATGAATGCTATACTGTGTAATGGAGATCTTAAAATGTCCACTATGTATTTGCTAGTGATTGTTAAGCACCTTAAAAACATGCTTCTGAGTCTAAATAAAGCATGAAATATTAAATAATAAATATCTTCATGCCATGATATCTGACAAAAGAAGAAATATGGTATTTATGGAATGTTACTACTTACCACTGACTCTTGTGAGACTTGTAACCTTTATTCAGACCTGTTCATGTTGAAATGAGAGGAAAAAGATGACCAACCACTGAGAATCAGAGCACCATAAGCAGGTTTTGAATGTGAAGCAGACATTATACCAAGTGGATTTCCCCTCTCGAGGGCAGGTTCTCTGCTCTTCTCTTCTCACTTGCCACACCCTCATTCCCACATCATATATTCATGACCTCTCCTACCTCCTAGTAAGTAAGATACTACTACTGCCATGCCAGAATGATCTTACGCTTGCATTTGTGAGCTCACCCGGCGCTGCTCTGTGTACATCAGCCATCACAGCCTCCCTCTCTGTGGAAAATGAAAGCTGCTTCCCTACTAGGCCACCTCAGGGCTGTGGGCAATGTCCTCAGGAACCCCTCTGTCTTCTACAGGCTTCATAGTGCCCCTCCTGAGAACAGCTGGGATCCGTCTCTCTGGTGGACTTTTGATTTGCTAAAAGGCCCCTGCCCCTATATTAAGTTAAAAAGAGTAGCTAATAGGCTGTTGCTGTAGTCACAAAGTAAGTTGGGTTTTTTGTTTTGCTTTGTTTTGTTTTGTGGAAAACCCTCTTCAAATGTAATGTTTTGGGAATCACAGTGGGATTGATGGGAGTTTATCAGAGTTTAGTGGTATTTGTATCTAGTGGTTTTTAGAGAGAGAGAAAAAATAATGGAAGGGAAAAGTGGTATGATATTGTATGATTCCACATCCCGTTTTGGACAGTCTAACTATTGGCATGGATATTTCAATGTATATTACCAAGTACTTCAGTTCTACTACCAATTATATTATTTTAAAGGCTATTGTCAATCAGAATATATAAATTAGGACACTGGAATATCAAAAAGAATACTCTAATTTTTTAAAATATATTATGAATCTTATCCATTTTTCATGGATCCCAACCCAAATGAAAAAGGACTAAAATTACTTAAATGACATAAAAGTAAGAGTAAAATCATGGGGAAATGAAGGTCTAGTATAACAAACAAATCATTGTTGAACCCTCTCTTCATTTCTTATAATTGGTAACAATAGTATATTGATTGATTTTGGTTTTACTCTTTCTTTACAGTCTTCTAGTAGAAGTGGTAATAAGCCACAGAGTGATCCAAAGGTGAGCAGCAAAAGAGAGAAATTTAGAAATGAGCTTTTCAATTACTAGATAAATAAGTGATGTGTAAATGTTTTAAACAGACTTGCAAATTGAAAAAATAAATTATGGTTCCTCAAATTTGTTTTATCAGCCTATCTCTTCTACATACCTAAAAGAATCCTAGCTCTGTGGTTTTCCCCTGAGCATTTCTTTCTATATTGTGCTTTTGAATGGGGTCATTGACAGGTATATAAAGCCTATGTACTATAGGCTTTTACTGCTGGATGTTTTTTTTATTAATTTGGCACCTTAAAACTGAGATTTTTATTTTATTACGCACCCTGCACAATTGCATTTCTAACGAAAGAAAAACAAGGACTGCGAACCTTGAGACCAGAGGAAACCTTAAGAAAACTTTAGAACTATATATTTAATAATAATCATTTCAGGGAAAGATTATTGACCTTATTTTTAAAAATTAGGAAAAGTAAGGGCATTTCATGGAATCTTTTAAATTTTATCCTTTTTTCTTCTTCTGTAAGAAAGTTCCTATCTGGCTGATTCGTTATCTGGAAAAGGGAATAGTTTATATAGTTCTTCAAAATTACTGACTTGTTGGGCCTTTGACACCTGCCCTGGGTCATTGGCTGTTCCCATAGTAGATGTTAATATAAAGAGCACCAAGACCATAGCTATCAGACAATTCAGCTTTTGGTCCCATGAAGGAATTCTCACTGGAATGCTACCACACAGGTGAATTTATATTAGAATACACATTAGGGAGAAGGACCTACAACTCTTAGTTTCTAAGCTCCAGGAAAGCATGTAAGAGAAAGTAGTTATTGTTCTATCTAAGCAAATATAGATTATTTGACATTGGTTTTACAGATTCAGTAGAAAAACTCATATACAAATGGAGTCTTCATTTGGATTTTTAAAAATACAACCTGATTATTCAGCTAATTGTGAAATTGGGTACCTGAATGAGTTTGATAGACAAGCATAAAAGTATTAGAGCCTCAGCAATAAATGCTACTGTTTCACCTCTCCTGAACCCCACTCTACTGTTTCTAAATGCTTGAAAAGGTGTTCTCTTCCTGGATAGTGTATCAGAGGATGCTTAGCAAAATATTGCATATCTCCCCTTTCCTTTTTGTTGGCTTCTTAATCTCACTAAGATCATTACTGATACCATTTTTCTTGTATTGTCCAATCTGTATGCCTATCCCTCATGACCCAAGACTTTCAATAAATGAATATTGAATGAATGAATGGACAAATGAATGAATGAAGTCTCTTTCAGCCCTGCTTCCACATCAGAATTTGGATTTATAAGTGTGCATTTCAAAGTTCTTCTTGTCAGTTTTTCTGCATAAGTCAGAATTGCCTGTTACTTTTCCCATGAACATAAAATGTTTTTCCCCTAGGTATTCTAAAGAGTGGGATGTCAACATTCTAATGCCAAAATGTACTCACTATATTCTTTTTAAGAATTGGCTATAAATTTCATTTGTTCTAAGTTCTGATGGTAGCCAGTTTTATTATAAGCATTATTTTGATTCTTACATATAATTAATCCTATAAGTTGGCTTTGATCTCTTAAGAGGGTAACATTATCAGCTACCATGCTCCTCTTTTGTGTTCAGTAAGTTGCTTATTAGCCTTCCAGTGCAATGTCCTGTACTTGGTAGGCATATAGTACACTTTGGGTGATGTGGTGTGTTGTAAGTCCATGTTTTGCTGGAATTAAACCAGGTATAATGGAATGGCTATAAAAACTTTCTGAAAAATGTTGTCTTCCTTTATGGGTTTTTGTTTGTTTGTTTTGTTTTTGTTTTTTTCATATTATTCCAGGTATATGAATAGTTAACAGTTCAGAAATTATATATCCTTATAATCCACAACCTGGATACAAGTACAGTTTTATTGTTCAACTTGCCTTTTCTCTTTGACCCACTTCTGACCTATGTCCCCATGACCAGAAATGCATAGTGGAGGGAAAAAGAGACAGATTACTCAGAGGCTGGCAGGAGAAGGAAGGGAACCAGAACCTACTGAACATTTCCTAAGTGTCAAGACACCTTGCTAGACACAAGTGTTATCTTATCAGTGATCTCATCGTAGGGGTGGTTCCTCTTTACATATGAAAACTGACTTAAGTAATTTGCCCAAGTTCAGTTACATAGTAAGGGATGGAATGAGATTTGCCTCCAAGCAATCTACTGGGTGTGCAAGATGAAACTGCTCACTTTTAGTTGATCACATATTTGAGTTCAGGATTGTGAAAACTACAGTCCCTACATTTCTTTTTTTTTTATTTTGTTTTATTGCTTAAAGTATTACAAAGAGTATTACATATGTCTCCTTTCCCCACCCCCTTGACAGTCCCTCGGCCTCCCCTACCCCCCAGTGTCTTGTGTCCATTGGTTATGCTTATATGCATGCATACAAGTCCTTCGGTTGATCTCTTACCCCCCGCCCCCCCAACCCTCCCTGGCCTTCCCGCTGTAGTTTGACAGTCTGTTCGATGCTGCTCTGCCTCTGTATCTATTTTTGTTCATCAGTTTATAATGGTCTTTATTATCCATAAATGAGTGAGACAGTCCCTACATTTCTATAACCTTCTCTCATTTCCAGACTTACTCAATTTGTTACTTGGATTTACCACTCTCTTCAGCTTTGATTGTTTGGGGTGTTGATTTCCTTCATTACCTCAAAACTGAAAGTTTCATTCATTTCTTCTTTGGTGATATGAATTTCCTCAGGCAATTTTAGAGCCATAGGATCTTAGTTCAAATTCCAGGCTTTATAAAAATTAAAGAGGTAAATTACATGAGAAACACATCTTAAAGCATAAAGTATAATAAAAATTATGAGCTTTTTTTATTTTATTGACAAAATAGTTTATTCATAAGACCTGAGGTTTAAACTTAAAATGCACAGGCATTGGGGGGCGGGGGCAGGCTGGGAGAGGACAATGTGGGTAAAGGGGGCATATGTAATGCTTTCAACAATAAAGAATTAAATTTTAAAAATTAAGTGGTAAAAAATGCACAGGCATACATAACTCTAGGTAACATTTTTAAAAATAAATTTTATGTTAGACTTTACAAATGAAACATCTGGTTATACTTTTATTTACAGTCATCTATCTAGCTTAAACATGGAAATGTAATACTATCTGTGTCTAAAAAGACAATGACTTTGTAACTCAGAAAGTTAGTTGTATAAATGGAAGGTGATGGTAGGAATTTAAGAAGGAGATTTTTCAAATTATGGGAAGCATTTAAAAGCAAAGTGTCTCTCCTAGAATTTAATGCTATACAATGCTAGCATGTTGAGCTTTGTAATTTGTTTCTGCCACATAATTGTATGATCTGGTTTGCAGTAGGACCACCCTTTTCACAGGGACTCACCCACCAATTAGGATAGAAAAATGTTCTTGACACAAGTCATTTCTGTTTTATCTTTAGGCCATCTGGTTTAGGGAAATGGCCATATTTTATTTTATTGACCACAAACCAGTCTAACATTCTGCTGGCAAGTTTCAATAGCTTTAGAGTGTGCCATGCCTCTCCTTTGGAAATCTGATTACAGAAGGAATACTAAAATAAGAAAAAAAAAAGTACACAGATAAATCATCTCTGAAACTCATTACCCTTAAACAGACATTTTATTGCCATATTTGTCTGAAAAACAAGTGAGTTCAGAAAGGACTAAATGGTATCCTTTCTGTTGATTGGAATTGTTTTTAATCCCTACAGTTGAACTTCAGGAAGGCACAAACATGAAGTGAAATATACACATATATTTCAAACTATTTCTTTATCATGAAATAAGTCCATTAGAAAATACATAATTGTGATAACAAAAAAAGATTATTAATAATCTTTAGAGTGTTAGGTGCCTCTTTGGTGATGATATTCCTTTTTTGGTCTTGAAATATTGTCTGCTCTTATCCCTCATACTTTAGAGAGGATTGTCCTTTAGAAAAAAGAAATGAATATGAAACCGAGCGTTAGTTTCAGCTGGAAAGGTTTCAAAGTTCGGCTAATGTTTAATGTGTACTTTGATAATACTATCCAGTTACAGAACTGCAGTCTTGATAGTGAGGACTCAGTCTAATATGCAGGGACACCTTCTAAAAAGAGTAGAGAAACAGACGGTTCTTTGTACAAAATACACTTTGACCCATAAACTGAAAATAGTAGACAGAAGTACTAGCAGCATGAAAATTTCCAGTAAAACTTGTTTGAGGTTTAGATTGAGGAGAAGTGGCTAATAGTACATAGGAATGACTAAATTGCTTAGTGAAAAACAAAACTAAAGTTATAATTTTTTTCTAAAATAAATACAAGAGAAGGAAGTGACAGGGAATCTGACAGGAAAATAACAAGGGGTGATAAATTGAAGGAAGGACTGAAAAATCAGAATAGGTTAAATAGAAACGAGATATCAAAATTCACATTTGCAATGTTCAGTTTGTTGACCATTCACTTGTGAATGGGTTAAGGAAAAACGAATGAGAATAGTGGCCATCCAAAAATCACAGAAATGTCATTTTTCTCTTTAGGACAGCAAGTAGATGTATTGTAATTTGTTAGCATCTCTTCTGAAGATTTAAGGGAGAGAGTTCTTTCTCTTTCTCTCGATTCGTATTAAGAATAGGAAATCAGTCTTGTTCTAACTATTTTTTAAAGGATATTCAAGATTCCTATGACTGTTCGAGACATAATCCTTAACAAACAACCCAGCAGTATGATATGGTGCAGTGGTTCTCAGTCAGAGGGATTGAGATGCCCCCACCCCCACCCCCACCCCTACTCTGGCCAGGAGACATTTGGCAATGTCTGGAGACATTTTTTAATTGTCTTGACTTGGGAGGTGCTGCTGGACTCCAGTGGGTAAGTCAGAGATGCTGCCAAACATCCTACAATGCACAGGACAGCCCCCACAACAAAGAACTATCCAGGTCCATATTAGTAGTGCCAAGGTTGAGAAGCCCGGGTGTAGTGGAAATAGCATTACTCTGGAATCAGACAGAAATGGGTCTGAATCCCAGCCCCACTCCTTATTAGCTAGGTGACCTTGAGCATATACAGAGGCAGGCAAAAGTAGGTTTACAGTTGTTTGTATAGAAAAAGACATGCAGGTTATGATTATTACAACAACTTTATTAATGCAAAAGGATGTTACTCACAACTGTAAACCTTCTTTTGCTCACCTCTTGTATATAATGATATATTAAAAACATGTAAATCTATTTTGGCCAAATGAATAAATAAATTCCCCACAAGTCTCAATTTTTTTCGTCTATAAACTCGGGGTGGTAACATTAGTCAACCTCATAGATGAATAAAATGAATGAGTGAGTGAGATGGTTTTTAGGATTAGAGATAAAGTATATAAAGAGCATCCAGCACAGTGCCTGGTACAGGTAAAGTGTTCAGGAAATAGTACGTAAATAAAACTATGCCAGAGGGTTCTTCTCCTTTGCCTGAAAGTTTGCCTTTCGTGAACCTGGTTACCTGAGTTCTGTTTCCCAACCCAAATCAGGTTACACGGCAGATCCATGAGCATGAGCAGGAGAACGAGTTGCGGGAACAGATGTCAGGATATAAGCGGATGCGGCGCCAGCACCAGAAGCAGCTGATCGCCCTGGAGAACAAGCTGAAGGCTGAGATGGACGAGCACCGCCTCAAGCTACAGAAGGAGGTGGAGACGCATGCCAACAACTCGTCCATCGAGCTGGAGAAGCTGGCCAAGAAGCAAGTGGCTATCATAGAAAAGGAGGTCAGTATGTGTACGCATGCTTTCGTGCCATGGTCTTGCCAAGCCTGTTCCAACCAGTTAGCAGGAGACAAGAGGGGTGTGATTTTTGGTGATAAAGGAACAGTATTGCTTTGGTGAGGGAGTAGGGATGGTTTTATGGGGCTACTTAAAATTATCTTAAAAGTTAATATAGTAGCCCTAACTGGTTTGGCTCAGTGGATAGAGCATTGGCCTGCGGACTCAAGGGTTCCAGGTTCGATTCCAGTCAAGGGCATGTACCTTGGTTGCGGGCACATCCCCAGTAGGGAGTGTGCAGGAGGCAGCTGATCGATGTTTCTCTCTCATTGATGTTTCTAACTCTCTATCCCTCTCCCTTCCTCTCTGTAAAAAATCAATAAAAAATATTTTTTAAAAAGTTAATATAGTAACTTAAGGTGCGTACCACATTCTTGTCTATTCAAATATATTCTGAGCATCAATCCTTTGCTGTTGGCCTGGGTAAAATTAAAACACACACACACACACACACACACACACACACACACACACACACACAAAAGATGCTTCTAACTATGGAAACTTGGACGGTGCCTACCACACCCACAGTCCTCTTCAAAGGAAAATTGCTCTACAAATAGTCCCTTTTGCTGGTGATAATCCTTGCCTACAGCTGATTGGACTCTGGATGGGCACCTGACTAATTGTAGCAAGTAATTAGTCTGGCAATTTTTTGAATATTCTAGAGAACATTTTATCTTCCCCATCCTGATTCTAAATAATTTTCAAAACAGAGGGATGGGTAAGGCAGACAGTCAAAATTATCACCTTTATTGCTGATGGGAGAAGTGATTTATATGTGAAGAAAGATGGGCCTAATCCTACTGAACAAAATTAGCCAGGCCTGCCTACCCAGGCCCTAGTAGTACTAAATGAGTCGCCTTCCCTGGCACCTCCCATAAGATTTACAAAGTGTGGAAAAGCAGGGTGAACATGTGTTCCCTGGGGATGAAGTGACTGGGGACAGGATGCCAGGGGTATTTCAGTAATTAGACTCTCTCTCTCTCTCCACATGAAAGGAAAATTCAGAGTTGTAGAAGAAGCATTCCACCAACAGCTATCCATCCATGAGGTCTCATGGATGTTGATTAAATGAACCAGTCAGATTCTTTCTTGGGAATTTGACTTGGTAGATATGTGGGGAGGATCGTTCATAATGAAAGAATGGTTGTTCATGGATGCTAAACATCAGATAAGATATATAAAAAAGAACCATGAAGCATGATTCTTAAGCACCTTATCTACATAAGTGCTTCATTGAATGGTTCCCTAAAATTTAGATTTGTTCACTCTCAGGAACCAATATTTATTGGGTTATCTTTTACTTGTTTGGCATTCAATCCACTAAGAAGCCCCCAAATGTCCTGGAGTCTAACTGTTGTGAATTCTGACAGGTAACTAAGAAATCAAATGTCATCAGCTTTGCTTAGTATATTAGATGTGAAATCTGATAGTTGCAATAATTAATCAATTAAAGTTAGATTCTTGGAATAAAACTGACCAGTTATGTTTATCCATCTTTATAATATAACCCTTCAGCTGTCAACAATATGAAAAAAAATTTATTATAATTATTGTTAGTTTACCTTTCATCCCATATATTTTCATGTATGTGTTTATGGTTTTCCTTCATATTTTTCCCATAAAATGTTTGTTGAAGATACAGGGAAATCAGAATAGGCATTTCCTTATTTTGTTTTTAATTAATTTGTTCAAAAATTACATTATTCAGCATTTATGGATTCTTTCAATGCATTAGAGAATATATATGGCTAAATTCTGTGTGAAGAACAAGTCATCCAAAATCATATTTGGTATTTTTGCAGGCAAAGGTAGCTGCAGCAGATGAGAAGAAGTTCCAGCAACAGATCTTGGCCCAGCAGAAGAAAGATTTGACAACTTTCTTAGAAAGTCAGAAGAAGCAGTATAAGATTTGTAAGGAAAAAATAAAAGAGGTAAGAATACCAATATTTGTAGTCACCAATTTGCCATTAGAATGGTTAGAACTTAAAATTGATTCATCATACATTGTGATCAATATGTAGTCTAACCCATTGATTCTCAAACTTTACAGTAGAATCATCTGAAATGCTTATTAAAACAGATTACTAATCCACTCGTAGATTTTCTGATTCAATGGGTCTGGAGTGGAATTTGAAATACGCATTTCTAACAAGTTCCCAAGTGATGCTGATACTGGGGGTCCAGGCACCACACTTCATGAACCATTTGTTCTAACTCTAAACCATCTTGCTTACTTCTCCACACTTCAGACAGAGTGATCTTTTCAAACCATAAGTCTAGTCATATCACTTCATGGTTTTAATATTTACTGGCTTCCCATTGCTCTTAATATAGATCAAAATACTAGAAGTCCCTACATGGTCTACTACCAGCCTCTCCTCCAGTCTCACTTCACAGCAGTGTTCTCCCCACCTGCTTACCCCCCGCCCCAACACTTCACTGCTCCTGCCACAAAAGTCACCTTTTGGTTCCTCAAGTGTATTAAACTCTACTCTTCCCCAAGGTCTTTGCTCATAGTGTTTCTTCCATCAGGATGCTCTCCACACGCCTCACCCTCAATCCCTCCCTGACTGTAATTCTGCTGTTTATTTTTATTCCTCCTCCTTGTAAGATTCAGGATCATTTATTAGTACCTTAACTTAAATATCACTTCCTCAGGGTAGCCTTTCCTGACTGCCTTGACCAGGGCAGGTGCCTCTGGTTTCATGACACTAGCTTTCAATATACATTTTCTTTTAGTGATTCTTTGAGCTACTTTCACTACTGGCCTGTTGGCCAGTAAGTGATATAGGTAGAGACCATGACTGTTTGTAGTAGTAATTGTTGTTGTAGATGTTTTGTTGCCCATGTTGTGTGTGTTTTTTAGTATCCCTGTGTCTAGTACATGTTAATATTTGATAAGTGAATGATTAATTCTTGAATGTTTGGTTGAAGACCACCAGTGTGGCCTAAGAGGGACCTGAAAGCTCAAATTTCTTCAGCTCTCCTTTTACCAGTACTTACAAGTAAATTGCCTCCAGTTCCATAGACTTTCCTTCTCCTGAGACTTAGGATTTCTTATTTGTCAATTACTAGTGCAGTGATGACGAACCTATGACACGCGTGTCAGAGGTGACACGCGAACTCATTGTTTTGGTTGATTTTTCTTTGTTAAATGGCATTTAAACATATAAAATAAATATCAAAAATATAAATCTTTGTTTTACTATGGTTGCAAATATCAAAAAATTTCTATATGTGACATGGCACCAGAGTTAAGTTAGGGTTTTTCAAAATGCTGACACGCCGAGCTCAAAAGGTTCGCCATCACTGTACTAGTGTATGAAGGTTTAATAAAATTCAACATGGGGCATTGTTCTAATATATGAAGTCATTCATTTGAGATCAGATTCTAGGTAACAGTAAGAGTCTTAGCAATGTTCCTCTCCATTTCTCTTTTCAACTGGGAAGTGAAAGCAAGTGTTTTGGGATGGGACCTCGGGATCTTTGGTCCCGCCTAGATGTGCCACTGGTAATTGTTGGGCCTCACAGACACTTGTAGTTGCTCCACACTGCCTGAATAGGAAGAATCTCTGACACCAAAAAGTCTAAAAAACCAAGCTGTAGAGAAAAATAGTCCGACTAAGAAGATCCACATTCTCTCCATTTTCTCTTAGTTATTGCTTAAGCATAATTATTACATCACAATAGAAGGATGTTTCTGGATCACAGAGATCACCTTGATTTTTAAGTAAGAAATTTTCTCAGCTGCAACTGTCTTCTTATTTCTAACGCCGTATGTTTACTCATGCTCTGGAGGCCATACAATATGACCGCAGCCACCATTTTGAGCTCTTGTAATACTAAGGCATTTGGAGATTGCATGAGTTCTGCCTTTAGAAGATTCTGCCACAGAACAGCATTCAAGAGTCCCCACTCAGTCTTCAGACATAAAACTGTTTGGGGTCCACCATGCTCAGATTTATGAGTGCAGGAGGCTACAGGCCTGAACTTACAAGTCACTCAACGCGCTCATGAAGAAAAACGGGCCTAAACCCAATTTGAGATAGCCTCACTAAGCCTTTCTGTGCAAAGCTAGTATTGCTCCTTATGAAGTAAAGCTTGGTTCACACTGTTTAAAGTGACATGTATATTTAGATATTGGTATACTTAAAGGAATTGTTCTTGAAATGATAAAACAATCTCCATGATCCCCACTACTGATAGATAGCAGGGGCATGGGTAATACAAAATGATGGATGGTCCAGAAATAATTTATTCTTGATTTTGGAGAGAATTTTTATGAACATATATGAATTTGGGTGTGCAATGTGGTGGCTAATGCTAAACCTAATAGTAAAGTTATGGCATTAAGAAGTGAGTCACCAGCTTTCCTGTTGTGATCCCAGCCTACTCCATGCTGGAAACAGCACATGTTCTTGTTGATGCTAATATTTCACTTAAGCCTTCATTATAACAGGAAAGTTGATTTACAAGGACTTCTTGACAAAGCACAAAAATAATCTAAATACTGTGTGATGTCTGCATCACAAAACTTTAAATAAAACAGGTGTTAGCAATTAAAGGGGATTTCACTGAGTAGTTAACCAAATATTATAGGTCAAGCTTGTCCATAGGAACAGTATGAACAAAGAAGAGTACACTGTGCTTTCCCTAAAAGTGGTCATCTTACTTTCCCCATAGATTAACATCTTCTTAACTGTTCCGATTCACTGCTTTCTTCTCTTTACCATTATGGGCTAAAATACTAATGATTTTTGTCCTTTTGAAAATATAGGTGGCTTATAATCCCAAATGAAGACTGTTTTTTCCCTAAAATTCAAATGAGTGACATTTGCAGAGTTACCTCCTGTCTTTAAAACCCGTCTACTTCTCTTGGTCTTTCCCCACCTCCTTTGTCCAAGCTTCTATCATCTCTCATCTGGACCTTTGCACTAGTCTCCTAGCTGTCTCCATGGACACACTCTTGCCTTCTTTATTCTGTTTTCCACATAACAGCTAGTCATCTTCTTGAAATGCATCTCATTATAATAACCCCCCACCACCATATGAAATCCATTTCTCCTATACTAAAGATCCTTAACTCAGCCTGTAAGGCCTCTAACCTAACGGTCCTGCCTGTCTGTCCAGCCTCATCTCATCTAACACTCCACCACACTCTGGCTTTTCAGTTTCTTGACCATACACATACCATGTTTCAGTTAACTCACCCTAATGGTTTTGCATATGCTGTTTCCTCTACCCAGAGTATTCTTCCCTTTCCTTTTGAATGGTCAATGCCTATGATTTTTCAAATTTCAGCTCAGTTGTCACTGAGGTTCAATAGTTTCTGTTAAACATTCTTGTAGAACCAAGAACTCACCTTCAAAGCAGTTGTCACAGTCATTTTTAGTTCATAGGGTTCTTTGTTTAGTTTTTTATTCTAGACTGGAAAGCTCCATGATGGTAGGTACCATGTTCTTTTGTTCACCATTGTATCCTCATGCCTTGCACAATGCCTATCACATGATGGGAACTCAGTAAATATGTATTTGATTGATGAGTGAACAAATAATTTCTGACAGTTGAGAAGTCAGAGACTTGGAAACTAACAAGTCTTCCCCTCACTTAATATTCAATTACAGTGGGGCCTTGACTTATGAGTTTAATTCGTTCCAAGACCGAGCTCGTTAAGGAGCTCGTTAACTCAAATTACTCTATCAACTCAATGCAAAAAATCGGCAGAGAGACAGCTGGTATCTCAAAAAACTCGTTAGTCGGGACACTCGTAAGTCAAGGCCCCACTGTAATTGATTTTAAAAAGTGTATGTGTGTGTTTGGGGGAAGGGGGCAACATCAAGTCAGGCTGTGTTTATATTTTCATTTGCTTTCCAAATAATTCAATCTACCATTGCAATAAACTATTATAATTTCTCTGGCTGATGAGACTGGCATGGTTTCCCCCCCACTTTTTTTTTTCTTGTGAAGGAGATGAATGAGGATCATAGCACACCCAAGAAAGAAAAGCAAGAGCGGATATCCAAGCATAAAGAAAACTTGCAGCACACACAGGCCGAAGAGGAAGCCCACCTTCTCACTCAGCAGAGACTGTACTACGACAAAAACTGTCGTTTCTTCAAACGGAAAATAATGATCAAGCGGCACGAGGTGGAGCAGCAGAACATTCGGGAGGTATTTATGTTCCTAACTATTGTCATTTACTTATGGGACAGCAAGCCCCTTGCTCTGTCTAGTCTTTAGCATAGGACCTTGACACAAAGTAGGTTCACAAAGAGCCAGGGAATGAATTTATCACTGATAAGAGAAAGCCCATTTACAGAACAAGAAATCAACTTTTTCCAAATAAATGTTATAAAGTTTTATTGAACACTCATTACAAGCCATATCATGCAGTGGAGGATCAAAAGAAGTAAAATAACTTGCTTTCAGCCTGCTTTTCACAGACTTGTGTTTTTGTGACTCTACATCAAACACTTAAAAAACAATATGATGCTCTACAATCAAGTTCACTCATTCAGTCATCCAGCACTTATGGAGTGCCTCCTCTGTGCCAGGCCGCGCTGGAGACACCAGGGCTTCCGAGAAGCTGTCCTCCTTGCCTTCAAGTAGCCCTAAGTCTCAGAGGTGAAACAGACATGTAACAGACTAATTACAATAGAACATATTAGGTGCACTAGTAATAGACATATAAATGAGGTATCATGGGCATATAGTCAAGAAAGAGCTTGTAGGATTCAGTGATTGATGAGATGCTGAGTGTCTGGGTGTGAGGACTGCAGCATCAGAACAAGAGTAGCTGGAAGCAGAATGTGGAGGAGGGCCTTGTTTCTTAAGCCAACGCATTTAGATTTTAGTCTGAAGGCAGCTGCATGGCCGCCAGAAGTTTGTAAGCAGAAGAGTGATGGTGAGTTTTCTTTATTTTAAGGAATGAGTGCATCGGTGTGAGGGTAAGCAGGAGTGGTCAGAAGTCAAGTACAATGAGCTCAGCTAGGATGCTCTTCTCCAGTTCTACCTGGAAGAGGCAATGGGGGTAGAGAGATGTTAGATTTTTTTTTATTAGCATATATCTTCCCTAGCCCAATACTATAAGATTCATATAAGCTTTTGAAGATTAGATCTGAGTGACATTTCTGAAGCAGAACTAAAAATAATTCGGACCTAATGGTGTGAGAATTTTAGAAGAGAGAAGAGTCAAAAATGACTTCAAACCCTCTACTCTGGGAAATTGGATGAATGGGATTTTTTCACTGAGATGAGGAATAGAGAATGTGAATCAGTTGCAGATACAAAGTTCAACAGGAAATCATTGTAACCTGGTATAATCAAAGAAGAACCTCACAAATGAGCTAGCACATTGGTAAAAACAGCAAGTTTGGTAAAAACAAAAAACAGTGTTTGCCTACATGAGGGAAACAAGCACTTCAGGTACATTTAATGGGAATGGGAATTGGTGTAATTGGAGAGCAATAGTATTCAAATGGCAAGGAAAAGGGCAGTGCAAACTCAAACTTATTGACCACAATTGTGAGCCAGACTCAGGCTCTTTATCTGTGTTCTCTCATCTTATTGGAAGAGGGAGAAACTGCTGAACATTTTTGAGCCAGACAGTGATAATGGCTAAAATTTTACTATAGTGAGATCAGCCCAGTTTGATTAGAGCATGAATTCTCAGGGGCAGGGGCATGAAATGGTTCTTATAGGGGAGGAGTCTTAGATATTACAACAATTTGAGGCCCTCTGAAGGGTCACAGTACATAAACAGATACACAGTATATCTATGGTATTAACATTTCAGGGGTAGAGATGGTCAGGGAAGGGGAAATCTAAAAAGGCTCTGATGGGGACAGTAATGGGGGGAAAGTGTTGAGAAATACTGGATTAGAGGGAATTAATGAAAAGCAGAGATCTGGTGGTAGGAAATAGGCTATAGACAAAGATGGTGGTGATAGCTATCAAAAGAGAGGTGGGTTTAAAACATACTTTGAAGTATAAAATAAGCAGGACTTGGCATACAGTAAGATATGAGAGAAAATATGAAGGTAGAATCAGACTTATTTCTAAGGTTTAAGACTTGGGGAAATGCAGATTTGAGTGGAAACAGAGCTTAGAAAGGTGTTGTTAAGAAACTGATTAATGCAGTACTAGGCATGCTGAGTTTGTTGGAAAGCAAAAAAAAAGTCTAAATGAAAAAGTCCAATAGCCAGTTGGAAATAACATATTTGGGATTCTTTTCATCTGGCAATTATTAGTTATTCTAATAGCACATATTTGGAAGAAATCTGAAGCTAAGGGGACAGTTATTACCAATAAAAGCTATAGAAGAGAATTATTTCCCCAAAATGATAGAAACTATATTCATGACTTCATTACTATCAAGTTCTAACTAACTGAGCGAAGAATAGCTCTATGAGGGTATTTTTCTTAAGAATTTAGATTTTCTTTTGTTTAGTCTTATTCCAGAGCCTTCTTCATGAAAATGTTTAATTTTTCTTTCTGTTTGCAAAAGTAATCAAAGAACTTTGAAAAAATACAAATATAGAAAAATACAAAGTTGAATAATGAAGGTTCTTGATATTCCCATCCTATCCAATCTCTACCCTGAGACAATTACCATTAATTTGCACACATATTTCCAGTTTTTTTCTGTACATATGTATGCATACATAAAGCTTATATATTATATAGAACTCTCACATATTATATAGAACTTTACAAAAATAAGGTTACATTATTATCAGTGGTTTATTTGATTTGAAAGCAATAGAAACAAACTGGTTGATTTAGCACGGGAAGAAATTTATTGGAACGATAACGGGATAGATGGCGGAGCTGAAAATCACACTGGAAAAGAGGAAGAAGCAAGCTGGGAAAGCAACGTTCATGACCCAGAGAGCAATCGCCAATGGACATTGCTCACAGCATTTTTTAAATGTATCTCCTCCAAACATGTTTAATTTGTGTTTCATTGCTGCTTCCGATTCAGATTTCTAGGAGAGAAAACTTGATTGGGTAATATGCTTACTCTTTTAATCCCTGATTCCAGAAAGGGTGGAATAGCATTTTGGGAAAGGGGGAGACTTAAAAGAAGGGGAAAGGATACTGAACTTACCAAAGAAACCCCAGATGTCCACTATACTGTTTAGTAACTTTTTTTTTTCATTTACTGTCTAGGACATACAGCTCTGCCTCATTCTTTTCAACCATTGGTATGGCTATGAGATTATTTATTTAATGAGGTACTTCTCAGTGGGTATTTTAAAAGTTTTACAGTATTACTGAAAATGCTCCAGAGAACATCTTTGTACAGAGATCTTTTTACACATATGCAAGTATTTTGTAGGATGCATTCTCACAAGTGAAATTTTCAGGTCAGAGTATATACATCTAGATTTTTAATAGATATTGCCAAATTGCCCTCTAAAAGGGTTTATACTCCCACCAACAAAGAGTACCTGTTTTTCTGTATCTTTGCCAAAAGTGAGTATTAGTAATCCTTTTAATTATTAAAAACATTTTTAAAAGATCAACATAGACTAGGTTGAGCCTCTTCCACTATTATCACTGTACACAGATGCCCACTGTTTTCTAAGCAGTTATGAAACTATGAACTAAAACTAAGAAAGCATTAAATGTCTTAGGCTAACAGCATCTCTACTTAAAATTTTTTTCTTTTTTTAAAAAATAGATTTTTATTGATTTCAGAGATGAAGGGAAAGGGAGAGAGATAGAAACATCAATGATGACAGAGAATCATTGATTGGCTGCCTCCTGCACTCCCCCTACTGGGGATAGAGCCCGCAACCTGGACAGGTACTCTTGACCAGAATCAAACCAGGGACCCTTCAGTCTGCAGGCCAACGCTCTATCCATTGAGCCAAACCAGATAGGGCTCCACTTAAAATTTTGAATTCTAGTCCTTACTCAACCTCAGTGGTCATGAGGACAAAATTTGACTTGAGTGAGATCAACTGCTTTTAAAGAAGTGAATAGCACTTTCCACTGAAATTTAAATAAAATGGAATGATTGGGCCACAGTTAGGAAGGGTTGATTAGGGGACACACCCTGGACCCACATCTTACACAGGAGCTACATTCACATAAAGTTTGGTGATGTGCTTTAGGGGCCATGGTATTTGAAAATACCTGTTTCAATACTAAGCTCAGACTCAACTTGGCGAGATGCTTAAAGTATGTGATGTTTCCCATTTCACACTTCTTCCAGGACGTGTACATTGAGTACACTGGTGGGCAGAATCACCTGTTTATGACATATGTTTTTGTATTTTTTCTTGGCTTACTTTGTTGAATTTGTAGAAGCTACAGGTGTGCACATGGCATGGCTATACTTTAAATTATGTCATTTGTACAGATGAAGCAACCATTGCAGAGTGTCTAGCTAGTGCAGAGGAATTCTTCCAAATATTGTACCACAGATTGATAAAACAGAAAAGTATAAGCCTTCAATGGGACATCTTTTAATGGAAAATGTCAAAAATCTAAAAACCTGACTTTTAGCCTCAGTTCTGCTTTATAGAAGTTATATGGTCTTATGTTAGTCTCTCAATTCCCAAATTCCTTACTACCTTGTATAAAAGTGGTAAAGCCTCATAATCTTACCACCACATAGGGTTCCAATTAGGATTAAAATATATGAAGTCATTTTTAAAACTTGAAAGCACTTTCCACATTATTATGTAGGCACAGCACTGGGTAATGTTTTCCCCCATGTTTTAAAATATTATAGGCAGCTTACCATCTTACATCTCAGCAACTCAGATGTATGAATTAAAGGTAAAGGGAACAACCTACTATTATAACAGAAAAGCCACTTCAGTATCATGTTTATTTCACTTTCTAGTAGTTTATAAAAACTAGTTTTAAGACATTAACTTCTGAATACAGAAAAATAATAATGACATGTTTATGTATTCTGAAGCATTTTCTTAAGTTCTTTCATTTCATCTTCACAAGAATGATAGTTGGTAGTGGAAGAGTTATCCTCACTTTACACCTATGGAAAATAAAACAGATTAAGAGACTTGCCCAGAGCTGTACATGAGTCAATGGAAGAGCTGAAACTGACTTACACCCTGAATATGATTCTCAAACTTTAGTATATGTCAGAATTAGCTGGGTAAGACCAATAGCTTGTAACCCAGGTACTTCTGATGAACAACACCCTGTAGCATTCCATTAAACATAAAAAGAAGCATTTGATTTCTTCTGAAAGTATAGTTTGCTTTTGCTTTGATCTATTACTCCCCCGCACTCCTCCTCCCCCCACCCTCTACCAGGAGATTCAGAGCTCTGGGCAGCTCAGATGCAGTTTGGACTTCTCAATTTCGGAAAGTGTGGAATGTGTAAGTGCCCAATATTGGGAGATCTGGTACTCAAAGGTTCAACATGACATAGTGACTTAGAACAGGATATTTACCCATTTCAAGGGCTTTCCTTGGCTTCCCTTGGTCAATGGACTGGAATAGCTTTAGTCTCTGGGAAGGGCTCACTGTTCTTTAGTGCCACCTAGGGGCCAGTTAGTGCTTTTTAAAAGAAGACATTTGATGGCCCAGGCAAAGAGGAAAAATTAAACAAGGAAAAGTAAAAGCAGGAGGAGATACAGGGAGATGCTCTGGGATATTATGTTATATTCCTTAAAACAAATGTAAATTGCACTTCTGATATTTCCCCACTAGAAAATAAACTCCACAAGGGGTGTACTTGTTCACTGCTCTCTCCCTGGTGCCTACAGCAGTGCCTGACGCATAGGGTATGCTCAACAAGTAATTTGTGTAATACATAAATGAATGATTAGTGACTTTGCTCCAGTAATAGAAGCTATGCTGTGTAAAGGACTTCTCTTCAGGATAGAAGGCCGAGGTATGCAAGATATTCTCATCCACACTAATATACAAATGTTATTGATAATTCTATGAAATAAATGACTAGCATTTTCTTCCCATAGTGGATCCCATTAGAGAAGAGAGCCAACCTATCATTCTAACTTAAAGCCCAGCTCAAAATCTTTCCCCTTGGCCTTTTTAAGTAGTAGTAATATTACACTTTTCAGAAATCTCACAGCATAAGATTTTTACCTGTTTTATAGCACTTAGCACTGCCAGCCTTGCTCTGTCTTTTTTTTTAATTTATACATAAACTTATTTCCCTGTATGAATTAAGGTTCTTGGTTTGCATGTTACTAAAATTTATTTGAGCTAGCTTAAGCCAAAAGCAGGGAATTTACTACGGAAATATAGGAATGTCTCATATAGCAATAGCAATAATACAGCTGTACCTACAGGAGTGCTTAGAACCAGTCAGAAACTTGGGCATCAATATATTCCCTGCACTTCTTTCTTCTTTCTTTTTTATTTTTGCTCTGAAGCCCAGCTTTCTCTAATCACTCAGTCTTTATAGCAGCGGGTGGCTACCACATATGTAGTTTTTATATGCTCCTCCATTCTAGCTGTACATAAAGATTCACTGTTTATGAATCTCAATTCCAAATTCCTGGTAGAGAAAATAAATTGACTCATGTAGCTGTGAGCTGAGCATATACTTCCATACATGTCTAATACAGTTCCTTAGTTGAGGACAGAGTCATGGCTTAGTAAACATTTTTATGCACCCAGAGCACATGGTTCAGATTTTTGATACACTGCCATTCAGGAAATATTCTTGAACTGGTGAATGAGAAAAATTTCATCAAACTTATCCCTCCTTTTTTTCTAGTTTCCTTTCTTTCCCCACTTCAACAAAAGAGAGAGACATGAGTAGAAGTGGTAAGAACAGAATGATTAGAACTAGAAATGATCAAACAGACTATAATGGACAAGATGAAAGAGAGATCTCTGCTTTTCCTCAGCATGCTGTGAACACTGAGATTTTAAAATATAGATAATTGGCCTACTTCTGATACAAACAGAAAAAAAGGGTATTTTCCCATAAGAACACTGCAGACGTGATCAGTTTACTTCTGTGATTCTCAGCTCTAAGTGCCTATTAGAACCACCTGGGGAACCCTTAAAACTATTGATGTCATGGTCCCACCCCAGACAATTATCTGAATTTCAGGTTATGGGATTCAGTCATCTTGTGTTTTAAAAGCTTCTTCACATAATTTTAATGGGCAGTCAGGGTTGAGAACCACTGTTTTAACTGAAGAAACGTGTATTTAGACCTGTGCATGTCACACCATCTAATTAAGGGTCACAACAGCTCTGTGAGGTAAGAATGGCTTGGGTAGAATTATTCCCATTTTACAGATAAGAGTCATTGTGATGGCAGGAAGTTGACCATCTTGTAAAAATGGTGGCCCCACATACAGAACCTAAATCTCCAGGGATTGTTAATCTAATCTTATTAGGTTATGCTGCCAAACACTAGTGGGTTTAATTAAAGAGTTCATAGTGCTGTTCCTTGCTCTCCCTCAGTTGTGAATTCCATCCAGTCTGTCTCCATTCATCTCTCTCCCTTCATCTTTTGTTCGTGAACGCAGGAACTGAATAAAAAGCGGACCCAGAAGGAAATGGAGCATGCCATGCTGATCCGGCATGATGAGTCCACCCGAGAGCTAGAGTACCGGCAGCTGCACACGTTACAGAAGCTACGCATGGATCTGATCCGTCTACAGCACCAGACTGAACTGGAAAACCAGCTGGAGTACAATAAGAGGCGGGAAAGGGAACTGCACAGAAAGCATGTCATGGAACTTCGGCAACAGCCAAAAAACTTAAAGGTAAGAGGAAATGGAAGTATTTCCCTGTCTGTGCTCCAGAACAGAGTGGGCCTGGATCAGTGGCCTCCTACACCAGGATGATGATGGTCAGAGTCATCTGGGCATTTCAAAATTACAGATTTCTGGACCCCACATCTACTGAATGAGACTCTCCAAAAGTGAAGCACAAGAATCTGTATAGAACAAACTCCTGAAGAGACGTTGCTGGGCAGGCTGGTTTGGAAGCCTTTCTACGAGATGATCTCTCCTTCTTTCTTTATATCCATTATGCAATTTCTCTGACTCCCTCATGACCTGCCCTTTGAAAAATTGTCATGTATGGACCAACAGCGGCCCATGGTTCTAAAACCAGGAAATAAGAAAGCTACCCGGCAGGTGTAGAGCAGATAAGTTTCATCTGTCAGACCAGTCATATGATTGGTAGCACTACCAATTGAAAAAGACTCTAAAGCACACCAAGCTTTTAGGAAAGAGTGTGACATCTGCCATGTGGATGGGGATCGACAGTGAATCTAGATGTGCCTGCGCTAGAGAGATGGAGCTCCTCTGGCCCTCACTGCCTCCAGATCATTGTAGCTGACTGCTAAATAGGCTCTAATGACTAGACCAGCGGTTCTCAACCTGTGGGTCGCAACCCCTTTGGCGGTCGAACGACCCTTTCACAGGGGTCTCCTAAGACCATCCTGCATATCAGATATTTACATTACAATTCATAACAGTAGCAACATTACAGTTATGAAGTAGCAACGAAAATAATTTTATGGTTGGGTCACAACATGAGGAACTGTATTTAAAGGGCCAGAAGATTGAGAACCACTGGACTAGACTATTGCTCTATGTCAAGGGAGACATTGTCAGTTTTGACACAGATATGAACCATTCAATCACTCTGGCCATGCTCCTTTCTGGTCAAATCCTAACCTGTCCAATTAGTGATCCCTGTAAACACAGCTCCTTCAGGGGTTCAAGAAATACACATGTGATTGTGAGGCAAACTGATGGAATGCCTTTGGACTTATAATACACCCCACCTTCTCCTTGCCAAAATGCACGTTTGATATTGCTACATGCAGTATAACCTCTTAATAGGGGGCAGGGGTAATACTAAAATCACTTTTCCTTTTTATTTATGCTGAAATTTAGTGTAATTGTCAAGGAAACACAGAACAGTGAAAGCTGGCTTATACATTGTCATCTATTTTCTTACTTGGAAATGAGGGGAGCAACAAAAAATGGGGAAAAACAACAAATAATAGAGGACACTAAAGATTTTGACTAGGAAACCATTAAAATAATGAACAAACTTTTAACAAACTGAGCTTTATAGTATGCCACAATCTGCTTAGAGTTGTGATTCCCCTCGTAACAATTCATATTTTCATCCATTCATAAATTCAAAATTACTTCTATTTATCCTATATAATAAAAGCCTAATATGCTGTGTCTGGTCGACCATTCGGCCATTCAACCAATCAAAGCATAATATGCTAATGATATGCTAAGGTCGCTCAACCACTCACTATGACATGCACTGACCACCAGGGGGCAGACGCTCCGACCAGTAGGTTAGCTTGCTGCTGGAGTCCAGCTGTTGGGGACTGAGTGAGATGGGCCGGACACGCCCTGGAGCCCTCCGTGGTCCCTCCCCGGCCCCAATCGTGCACTGGTCAGGTCCCTTGGCCTGGCCTGCACCCTCTCGCAATTCAGGACCCCTCAGGGGATGTCAGAGAGTCAGTTTCAGCCCAATCCCGCAGGCCAGGCAGAGGGACTCCACTGGTGCACAAATTTGTGCACTGGACCTCTAGTTTAATATAAAAACGAAAGTATTGGTAGAGTTAACTCTTGCTGTGTCATATGTATTATTTGTCATTGACCAGTGGTGTGGGTCACTGCACAAAAAGACAGATGGTCCCAGCACCTGTATTGTATCATTACAATGGAAGACTTCCTGTATTTACTGATGTGTCTTTATTTTCTTTTTGTCACTTTATCACACAGGCCATGGAAATGCAAATTAAAAAACAGTTTCAGGACACTTGCAAAGTACAGACCAAACAGTATAAAGCACTCAAGAATCACCAGTTGGAAGTTACTCCAAAGAATGAGCACAAAACAATCTTAAAGACACTGAAAGATGAGCAGACAAGAAAACTTGCCATTTTGGCAGAGCAGTATGAACAGAGTATAAATGAAATGATGGCCTCTCAAGCGGTAAGTGGTTAGGTTTGGTGCCATGGCTTCAAGAGTTTTGGGAAACAAGAAAACTCAAGATCCAGCCTTTTGCTCTCAAGATGATTCTTGCACAAATTTAGGATACTGGTGTTTTTCTGCCCAGAGAACTGAGGAAATGACGGCGCTGAATAAACCCAAGCCAATTCGGATACTTGCTGGAGTGTGTCTTATAAGATGGAACTCAAGGAATACCAAGCTAAACAGATCTGTGGCACATAGGGACTTTGAGAGCAAGATGTGATAGATATTGCATATAATATCATGTTTTCATTCGTCAAAAATTGCTCAACCAATGTCAGGCATAAATGAGTAAGATGCACAGACACATTCATTCAATAAACTTTTACTAAGCATCTGTGTTCAGCACCCTGCTGGACTCAGAGATAGAGTGGTGAGCTAGAGAGAAACATAAAATAAAAATAAAGCATAATAAATGCTTTGAAGTGGGAGGTGGGGGCGGGGCTGTGGAGGGTAAGTGGGAACAACTAATCTAGTCTAGGGAAAGTTTTTCAGCAAGAGCCAAGAAGATTGAAGAAACTTACTGCAGCAAACAGGTTCCATGGAAAGGGGCCTACATAAGCAAAGGTCCAAAAGTTGTGCATTTGGGGACTGAAAGAACTTTGGTGTGAGCCCAAAGTTTAAGGAGGAGGATTGTGGGAGCCTAAAATAGAGAGGTCATAAAGGTCCTGGTAAGCCAGAGATGGGAGCTTGCCTGGTAATTCTGTGGAGTTTTCACAAGGAGATGAGTCTTAAAGAATAATAGTTCTCCAAACAGACAAGAGGAAAAGTTATTCCTAGCAGAGGATACTGTATATGCAAAGATTCAAAATCCCAAAAGAGGATGGCACATTTGAGGAACAATCAGTAGTAGATATGGCAGGAGTATAAAGGGAAGCAGGTAGATGGTCGGGGTCAGGTCCTCAAAAGCCATTGTAGAAGCAATGGAGAGCTCCTGAAGCCTATTTTAAGAAGGAAAGCGACAGGGTCAGATTTGTGTGATAGAGACTGGCAGTCATGTGTCACATATCGGTAAAGAGACCTGTTAGGAAGCTATTGTAATAGTCCAGGGGACAAAGGGAATAAAGGCCTGAACTAAAAGAGAACGTGCTAATGGAGAAGGGGAGGAAGGAGGAGGATTTGAGAAATATTTAGGACGTAGAAATATTTGAGATTGAACTTAGTGACCATTGAAAGATAGGTTTGATAACAGTGGATAGGTCATCATTTTACCAAGATAAATAGAAGAAGGGGCGAGTTTAGGTGCCTGGTAGATAATTGGCTAAGTTGTGGACATGTTATCTGAGCTACGTCGGTATCCAAGTAGAGAGGTACAGAGATGGAAGTCTAGAGTTCAAGAGAGTGTCAGGATTAAAGACAAGAAGTTAGGCATCATTATTATATGGTGGCAGTTGTAGCTTTAGGAATACCTGAGATCTAGGGATAGGAGATAGTATTAGAGAGGGAGGAGACCAAGGACAGAGTTGTGGACACCAACATGTGAGGGCTGAGTAGAAGTAGACCGAAGAAGATGAATAATCAGCAATGTGGGAGGGGAACTAGGGAGAGCATGTCGCAGAAGCCAGAACAAAAGTTTCTAGTTGATTTTAGATGTTGCAGAAAGAACAATTGGACCTACCAGTGGATTTGTCCATTGATTGTCACAATCAGTGGAGTGGTGGGAATGGAAGGCAAGATAGTGCATTGAAAAAGTGATTAGGTGAGCCCTAGCCGGTTTGACTCAGTGGATAGAGCGTCAACCTGCAGACTGAAGGGTCCTGGGTTCGATTCCAGTCAAGGGCACATGCCCAGGTTTCAGGCTTGATCCCCAGTAGGGGGCGTGCAGGAGGCAGCCAATCAATGATTCTCCCTCATTATTGATGTTTCTCTCTCTCTCTCTCCCTCTCCCTTCCTCTCTGAAATCAATAGAAATATATTTTTTTAAAGTTATTATGTGAGATAGAAACTCACATAGGTAAGTGAGATTGCTTTTCCCAGATCTTCATCAGTGAAGGAAAGGAGAAAGAGAACTGTAGCTAGAGGAAAACACAGTTAAAAGGACTTCTGTTTATTGGGAAAGGCTTAATAAACATGTCCTTAGGCTGAGGATAGAAGCCAGTGTATTCATTCATTCATTTATCCAATAAGTATAGAGTGTTTATATACTGTGCCCCAGGCATCCTGGATACTGTGGTGAATAAGACAGTCATCAGTCGTGTCTTCATGGAACCTAAAGAAGAGTGGAGGAAACAGACATTGAAAAAGTCTATTCATTGTAATGGCAGAGCAAGTGCAGTGTGTTAATAGAGTGTAAACCAGGAGAGGTAGGCTGATACGGAAAGGTCTCTCAGACACAGTGATCATTTAAGCTGAAGTGTGAGAAGCACATTCCAGGCAAAAGGAACAGCATTTTTAAAGATGGGAAAGACAGTGGCACTATTCTAGAATTCAAGTCCATTATTTTTAGAATGTAGAGAAGAAGCAAAAGCCTAAATGAGAAGAAGATGAGGGTAAACAGGCTAGGTCAGTGGTCGGCAAACTGCGGCTCGCGAGCCACATGTGGCTCTTTGGCCCCTTGAGTGTGGCTCCTCCACAAAATACCGACTTTTGCGCATGGGCCATGAAGTTTCAATCGCACTGTACATGCGCGCCCGCACGTGGTATTTTGTGGGGCCAAAGAGCTGCATGTGGCTCACGAGCCACAGTTTGCCAACCACTGGCTAGGTCATGTAAGGGCTTGCAAGCTTTCTTAAGAATGTTTATCTTTATCCTAGAAGCAGTGGGAAGCCACTAATGAGTATTAAGGAGGGGACTAATGCCAGATTTGCATTTTTTGAACAATCACTCTGGTGATATGTGGAGAATGTCCTGAGAGATGGCAAGGGCAGATATATAGGATATGGGCATGAGGGAGTGGTGGCTAGCCAGAGAGGGATCACTGGGATGAAGGAGAAGTGACTAAATTTGAGAGATAGACAAGAGATGGATTTGAAAGCACTTAGAAACAGATTGAATGTGGAGAGTGAGGTATTAAGGATGACTCCAAGTCTCTAGTTTGAACAAAATGGTAGATGGTACTACCATTTACCTATATCAGTGGTTCCCAAACTTATTTGGCCTACCGCCCCCTTTCCAGAAAAAATATTACTCAGCACCCCCTGGAAATTAATTTTTTTTAAATTTTAATAGCAATTAAACAGAAAGATATATGTATTAATGTTTCTACCTTTTTCGTAAAATATAGTAAAGAAAGGTGTAAATTAGAAACATTGAAGTTTGAAATTATGAAACTATTTATTGAACTCAGAATAGAAAGGTAATACAAAAAAAGTTAAAACAAATGCACCTGTGGCCATCACCGCCCCCCTGGATCGCTGCAGCGCCCACCAGGGGGCGGTAGCGCCCACTTTGGGAATCACTGACCTATATGGTTAACAAATAATAAAAGGGAAGTGGAGCAGATTGGGATAGTGAGAAGGGAAATATGATTAATATTTGTTATGTTGAGCTTGATGGCCTGGGAAACATCTGGGTGAAGATGATAAGCTAGCGTGGACCTCAGAAGAGAAGTCTGAAATAGAGGTACAGATGTGGGAGCTATTTGCATGTAGATAGTAATTGGAGTCTTGGGAATAGATGAGATTCCTTAGGAAGTGAGATTAGAGGAAGAAGAGTGCCCACAACAAAGCCCTGAGAAACACCCATATCTAATGGTCCAGTAAGGTAGTGTGTACCTGGAAAAGGAGAGGAGAGAGGGAAAAACCAAGAGGGTGTGTGGTATCAGAAGACAAGAGAAAGAAGATTTCAGGAAAAAGGGGGCAATCCATAATATCAAATGCTGCTTGGGAAGAGCCTTCATTAGTGACCTTGATGTGAGCAAATAAGTAGAGGAGTAGGATCAGAATGAGGAGTGCAAGATGGGTGTGCCGAGGGGCTGAAGGGAAGGAGAGGGGGAGAGAGTTGATAGGGACATAAAGGTTGAGAGGATTTTCATCTTGTTCATCTTTGCACTCTCAGCATCTGCATCGATGCCTGGCATACAGCAGTGCTCACTAAATGCTTGTTATAGAAGACGGGAGGTAATGTGTCAGGAATATAGGTTCAAGATTGCCCTTGGATAAAAGGAGAGAAACAGCCTTTTCTCTGCAGCAGGAAGGAGAGAAAAACAGAGATGATCATTACAGCAGTCCTTTACTGACTGCTTACCATGTGCCAGGCACTGTTTTAACTATTTTCTAAGTGTTATTTCATTTTTGTGAAACTCCTTTGAAGTCATTACTGTTTCAACCCTAATTTACCTATAAGGAAACTAAGGTTTACTGAAATAGAGCCACTTGCTTAGGGCAGGAGTTGGCAAACTTTCTCTGTAAAGGGGCAGGTAGTAAATATTTTAGGTTTTGTAGACCACAGGGTCTGTGTCACAACTGCTCAACTCTGTGATTGTAGTACAAAAGCAGCCATAGACAATACAAACTGAATGAGCATGTCTGTGTTCCAACAAAACTTTATTTACAAAAACAGGCAGCAGTGAAGGTTTAGCCCTTGAGCTGTAGTGTGCCAACTCCTGACTTAGGGTCACATGACTAATTGGAGCAGGAGCTAAGATTTGAACCTATTTTCAGGTGAGCTTATAAGCCTGTATGCTTGGCCACTATTACGTTATGCTGCCTCTATCACATTCTTTTCTTCAGTTTAATTCACTTTACAAAACAGACATGATATTTACCTCTATTTTTACTTATAAAACGTGATGGATTTTGTATGTGCAGCTTTTAGGGGATCAATAGCAAATACTGGAATATCCTCTGATTTTTAGACTGGCACTTTTGTAGAGTCAGAGCTGGTATAGAATAACACAGTTACTGACATTAATAATAGAATGCCAGAAACAAGAGGAGCTGGCGGTGTTTCCTCAGTGGTCTCCAGTGCCCACAGGAGAAGCCTCTCCCCCACTTGGCCAGGGCTTATAGCAATTAACACAGACGAGTAGAAACGAACAGATTTTCATTCCCTTTATTGGTAAGGGACCTGCCATATCAGGAGGGAATTGATAACAACCTCATTGGGTCAGTAAACCCTTTGGCATTTATCTGTAAGGCTGTCCCTTCTGCAGATTGACTGCTTTTGTCTAGTATTTCTTCTGCCTTTGTTTCTCACTGAGAAAATGAGGAGAGATCCTCTTTAGTGGGTTTCAGTGAAAGCTTATTAAGATGAATTATTGGAAAGCACCTTGGAAATATTATTTATTTTGTATTTATTTGCTATATAGTATATTTCTCCAAAAATACTTAAGAAGGTACTATGCAAATAACTTTCTAAAACTATTCTAATAATATTTCAGAGAGTCATTTCTCAATCAACATATTGAGATATATTGGTAATTGTCTTGTTCATCTTTGTATTCTCAACATTGTACAGATAGGGAAGGAAGCATAAGGTGAATGATAACTATCTTGCAAAGTGGTCTATGTGTATGGATACGTGCTGATAAACTTGGTAGAAATGTCTAATTCAAGGGTTCTAATCTCAGAGTTCCCAGCTGAGCTGAGGGCTTGTCAAATCTAGACAAAACCAAGCCTGGGACAGGAGGGTCGTCATCCCTAAACATACTCCTGCTCATGGCCCCTAACCTTCAACTATGCTCACCAAAAGGTTGTCATTTCTGCTGGCTGGCTTGGCCCATTCCCCACACAGGATCAGTATCATCGTGCACAACAAACACAAAGTTCAGGTGCTACAGGGAAGCGAGAAACTGTCAGGCTGGTTTATACTCTGATTTTACTGCTTCAAACCAGAATATGCCCCTTACGATTATCAAGGCTACCTTCTGTGGGGAAGAGATTTTGAGCCACTTGAGTTTTAGATTGGCTGCCAGCAGGGTAACATATAGCCAACCACAGGGACCAACATTACTTGCCAGGAGCATAACAGCACTATGGTGTATTCCTCAAGTGGACTCTATATGTTTTTAGACTTAAGGTTATCTAAATGTATTATGATTTTAGGATTAAAGATATCTAAATATGGAAATGTCAGTCAAAACCAAAATAACAATAACAACTATTTATTAAATAGTTGGTATACATCAAGGACTATGCCTTAAGATTTTATATGAATTCTTTCATTTAATCTTCACACCAATCTTAGACACTTGTTGTTTAGAACTTGTTATTTTCCTGAGATGAAAGAGAGAGAGAGAGAGAGAGAGAGAGAGAGAGAGAGAGAGAGAGAGAAGGAGAAAGAAAGAGAAAGAAAGAGAAAGACTGGGAGAGGTTAAGTAACTTGCCAAGGTGACACACCTAGGTGAATGGTGCAGCTAGAGTTTAGGTTCAGGAGTCTGCCTCCAAAGCCCAAGTTTAATCACTGGTGTGTGTAGCATTCCTGACTCCTGCTGGTGTGGTTTTTCTTAAGAATGTTTTTGTGTGTATTTTTTAAGAAAGAATGATGTTTTTAAATTGTTTTATTGCTTAAAGTATTACAAAGAGTATTACATATGTCAGAATGTTTTAAGAAAGAATGTTTTAAAGATGTGTTTTTAGAAGTGTGTAGCCCATTGGGTAGAGTGTACTATTTTTGATTCCTAACTCTGGATGTACCCAGGGCATCTCGCTTTTTTTTCTGAGGAGCCTGTTAAAATCTGAACATCTTCCCGTAGTTATTACATGCTGTAAGCTAGATTACAGTGTATGTCTTATGTGCCCACAGTTACGGCTAGATGAGGCTCAAGAAGCAGAATGCCAGGCCTTGAGGCTACAGCTCCAGCAGGAAATGGAGCTGCTCAATGCCTATCAGAGCAAAATCAAGATGCAAACAGAGGCACAACATGAACGTGAGCTCCAGAAGCTAGAGCAGAGGGTGTCTCTGCGCAGAGCACATCTTGAGCAGAAGGTATGAGTGTTCCTACGGGTCCTGTGCAGCTGGGTGGAGGATGGGGCACAGCCTAGGAAACTGCCATTCATTGAGCCCTGCCTATGTACTGGGGGATTAGTAGACACTGTTCACTTATTACCTGCTTCTACACTCCTAGTACCGGAGAGGTAGGCATAATCTCCATTCTACAAGCAGGATACTAAGGCTCAACATGGTTAGGTTACTTACATAAATCTGATCTCAGAGCCTAAGCTCTTTATATTACTCTGCTAGGAATCCCCCACCTTCCCAGCCAGAGGAATACATGGGTTACTGGGTAGTTGATATGACATGTAAAAGGCACTGCGAGCTGATAGCATGGCTGCTAAATGGCATGAGGAAGCCAAGTGCAAATTTGGCTTTCATTTTTAGCTATTTCTAAATGAAAAGAAATCACCAGCAAGGCTCTTTAAAAAAATTGAAATGAAGAGAGGCTGATATTGCCATGCATAATAAATGTTATCTGAATTGAAATATTCATTGCTTTAAATATTGCTGAGGAATATGAAGTAGAAAAGATTTCATAAAGCATCTCCAAACTGTGTTGACCATTTATTTGCTTAACCAGTTATTTGTACTTTCTTCCGCTACTTCCCTGAGACCAACGTAAAGACTATCGTCCCAACTCCTGTTCTAGAACTAAATTACTGATGACTCAGGGGGCACTTGGCTCTCTATGGGACAGCAGCACAGTCTAATTGTGCTCGAGTGTCTTTTACCTTCTCCTGAGTTTTCTCCCGCTGAGACAGGACACTGACCTCCAACAGCCCAGCTGCTTAGCTTGCTAGAATGGTAGAGCTATAGCCCCAGGTGGCCCCAAACATTTTTATTCTTGTGAGCAAGTTTTAGATGTAATGGATTAGATACAAGACATATACCACAGGACCCTCCCGCCTGTCCCCATCTAGTTTCTTCTGAGTTCCTGTGGGTCTGTGTGTCATATGTGTGGGTGTATGTGCACGTGTGCATGTGGGTGCCTGTTGGGAGATCTTTTCTATTAACAATCTGCTCATTGTGCTTATTTCAGATTGAAGAAGAGCTGGCTGCCCTTCAGAAGGAACGCAGCGAGAGAATAAAGTATCTATTGGAAAGGCAAGAGCGAGAGATTGAAACTTTTGACATGGAGAGCCTCAGAATGGGATTTGGGAATTTGGTTACATTAGATTTTCCTAAGGAGGACTATAGATGAGATTAAATTTTTTTGCCATTTACAAAAAAAAATAAAACAGAAAAAAATTCAGACCCTGCAAAACCACATTCCCCATTTTAACGGGCGTTGCTCTCACTCTCTCTCTCTCTTACTCTTACTGACATCGTGTCGGACTAGTGCCTGTTTATTCTTACTCCATCAGGGGCCCCTTCCTCCCCCCATGTCAACTTTCAGTGCTGGCCAAAACGTGGCCACCTCTTCTACTCATAGTACACGTCACAGTATTGATGTGATTTAAAACGTTTCAGTGAAAACTTCGGAGACAGTTTTTAAAAAACCAATAAACCAACAACAAATGTGGATGTATATTGCTCTAAGCAATCACTCATTACCACCAATCTGTGAAAGGAAAGCAAAAAAATAATAATAAATGCCAAGGGGGAGAGAGACACAATATCCGCAGCCTTACACCTTAACTAGCTGCTGCATTATTTTATTTTATTTTATTTTTTTGGTATTTATTCATCAGGAATTAAAAAAAAACAAAGTTTTATTAAAGATTGAAAATTTGATACATTTTACAGAAACTAATTGTGATGTACATATCAGTGGTGACATATTATTACTTTTTTGGGGATGGGGGTGGGGGGTGGGGTGAAGAGATCTTGTGATTTTTAAGAACCTGCTGGCAAGAGTTTAACTTGTCTTCAGCATATTCTGATTGTATCATAATCATTTTCTGCTGTTGCAGAGGATGTGAATACACTTAAGGAGCTCACAGAATCCCAGTAGCACAAATTGGGCTTTGGCAAATCGTGTATTTTGTGTATAGAAGGAATTTAAGGAGAGGTATTACTTATTTTCATATTGTATTTTAACTGTTTCTCTGATCAAATTTTTTTACTTCCTCCTCCTATTCTTCCCCACCTCCCTCCTTTTTCCAATTCAGTATTTGGAGTTCAACACTGTCTCTCAATCAGATCATCTTGATCTTTTTCTTTATTTCCCTTCCCCTCCCAAAGTCCCATATCTTCTTGGTCATAAATATTGCATTATTCACACTTTCAAACTGTGTATTTTCTTACAATAAAAAATGATGAAAAAAAAAAGGCTTTACTTCTTTTGCATGCACTTTAAAAAACAAACATTTTTCAGGTTCCAAGGAAGAGCATGATAACTGTCAGAGCTTTTAATTATATTTGTAAATAAAAGTGTTCATCACATCGCCTTGCTGTGTTATTGTAGCAGGAAGTTTCCCTTCTAGGTTTACCGGTTCATAATTGAGATGGAGAGCCACCTCCACAAACCATTCTCCATCGCCCTGGTTGCTTTGAGAAGAGCCATTCAAGATCCTCAGGTAAAGCTGTGTCTTCCAAGTTCTTCTATGGGACTGAAAATAATGTGGCACTATTTGAAGTGGTCAGTGGCACCTTTTTGTCCTTAAAAATGGGAAAAGGCACATATGTACACGCACACACACACCAGTGTGCCAGTCATGCATAGAAGTACGTATTGCTGAGGAGAGAAATTAGACACCCTTAAAGAAAGGCATGCTATGAAGAGAACATCATAGCCAGATATTTGAAATGATCCCACTATAATAGACCCCCACCTCATATTCTGCTTTTATTAGAATAACTAGAGGCCCGATGCATGAATTTGTGCAAGGGGCTCGGCCCCCACCGCTGTGGCGGCTGCCTCTGCCCCCACTGCCACGGCTTCATCCGAAGGTCGTCCGGCCTAATTAGCATATTATGTTTTATTTTAGATTTTATGTGCATAACAATGAGGTAGTAAAACATATAACTTATAGGATATGGCTTTGGGGGTTAAGACAATCTCAGTAAGATCTCATATTCGTAGGGTTCAAAGTCCTGGACATTGAAAATCTAACTTGAGCATGATGACCTGAAGATGACTCTTATATTCTACAGGACATTCAGCCATCACGGACACATGTGACCAGTCATGTTCACTATAATAAACTACAGCAGAGAGGTATACTAAAAACATACAAAATATGTATCCACGTGGATTAACCCCAACCATAAAGCCATTACTAGTCATCTCCTGTTTCCTAAGCAGCTTAGTTCATTGAAATTTCTATGTTAGGTGCACAGAAAATAAGAAAGGGAAGGCTGGAAAGAAGACTCATAACCCACGAAAAATAGATAAGCTGTATTTCCTGCTTATGCTTACCATGGGATGGGACACTGAGCATTTTACAAATGAGGAAATAAGCTCAGACCAGCATAAGTGGTGGTGGTGGAGACTGGAGACCTGTCCGATTTCAGAACACACCCTCCTAAGCATAGGTCATCCTGTCAATCAGAATATTAAGTCTTCAATAAGGCAGAAAGGCTTCATGAAATCTATTTCATCCATTTGTCTCCATAGTGAAAAATGTCTAGCTAGCTTGTATAAAGGCCTTATGTCTATGAGATGACAGGTGCTGATCTTTATAAAATTTCCCTCTTCACAAGTTTGTCAGTGATGTGTTCCAAGGTAGAGTTACCAGAAGGAAGGAAGACCAGAAGGAAGACATGTGGGTCCCTGCTCTTAACACCTAGGACATACTGAGTCAACTCTAGTACCTTCACGAGGAGGCAGTTAGAATAGACAAGGACCAGAATGGCAGTGGAGAACAGGTATGAAAGTGTTTCTGTGATAGCAACAGAGAGCCTGTGTCCTATAATTTCAGCATACACTAAACTCCCCTGAGTTAAAAAGAAAAGAATGATTGCAGGTTCATCATACATATTAGTAAGGGCTGCTTACCTTTGATTTGCAATGATTCATTCAATGATATTTACTGAGTACCTTATATGTCAGGTGCCAGGCCAAATGTATCTCAAACAGGTAAAGATCCTTGCCCTAATAGAGCTTACAGTGGGGGTGGGAGGAAACTGAAAACACAGTAATTATACTAAACGATCTGACATGGTAATAAGTGCTATAGCTGAAGGAAAAAGTAGGGAAAGGGGATTAGAAGCCAGGATCAGCATACACTCATTCAAGAAGTATTTATTGAGCACCTACTGTGTGCCTGGGAGTGTGGCAAAGATGGATGGGGTCACCCTGCTGGAGTTCATGGTTTAAATCTCTACTGAAACAAGTAAATCAGCAGTAGACTAAATTAATCAACAGTGGAGTAAGATGAGGCATGACAATGGAAGGACTGGGTGCTAGCAAGATTGTGAAGGAGCTGCAACAATTAGTCACAGAGGGTATCAGAGAATGCTTACCAGTGATGTCTAATGAACCGAGTCAGTTTATTTCTTGAATTTATCATCCTCTGCAATTATTTGTTTATATAGCGATTGAAAAAGGGTATTCCTGGGCAACTGAAAGCATGCCCCTGTAAAAACTCCATATACCCTCTGATTCTAATTTAGTAATATGTTTTTCCATAGAAATGACAGGATATAAAAATCACATTTTTATTGTTCCAGTTTAGCAGAGCAGTGTAGATCCTTCCTGCTAATTACAATGAAAAAACTAGATAAACTGAAGACACTGAAGAATAAAAGCGGGTGGATTGTGGAAAAGCAAACAAAACCATTCTCAGATGAAGAAAAATTGAGAATTAATTGCCAAGAGACAATCTACAAGAAATGCTAAAGCAATTCTTCCTACTGAAGGGAAATGATACCAAAAGAAAACTTGAATCTCTGGGAATGAAGAGCAACCAATGGTAAGTATCTAGATAAATGTAAGACTGTCCTCCCTCATATTCTCTTAACTATTTTGAAATACTGCCATGCATCTAAATTTTACATGAAGTGGTACAATTTTTATTCTAAGCAGATTGAAAAAGTAGTTATGTATATTGTAACTCCAATTACCAAAAAAAAAAAGCCAAAGAGGTAACAGGCCCAAATCCAATAGATAAATTCCAATATTCAAATAATCCTAAAGAAGGCAGGGAAGGGAGTACAGAGATACCAAGAAAAAGAGGGGCAAACAAAACAATAAAGTGGTAGAACTAAATCTCACCCTAGCAATAATTACATTAAGCATTAGCAGTCTCTAAACAGTCCACTTAAAAGGCAGAGATTGGTTCTCCTTGCCTTCATGAAGGGTCCAGTTTAATAGAAGAGATAAAATTAAATTTAAAATTACACATACATGTTACAATTGTAATGTTGCCTTAGCATAGCTAAGAGAACCTAGCCTAGTCAGGGAAGGATTCCCGGAAGGTCAGTTAAGAGCTACTGAGAGAGTGAAAGGGATGTTATCCAAGAAAGTGGGGGGTAGAGGGGAGAATCACAGGCAGCATTTGTAAAGGACCAAATCTGGAAGTAGCCTCGCATGTTCAAGGAACTGAGAGGAAGCCAGCAAGTTTGGAGTTTAATGAGAAGACAGGAATGAGTGGCAGGAAGCTAGAGAGGCTAATGGGGGGTGAAATCATACAGTCTGACAGGTCATGTTGAGGACCTGGTCTATATCCCAGAGCAACTGAAAACTGAAGAGTTTTAAGTAGACAATATAAGAACAGAAGTCCCTTGCTCCCTGATCAAGAAGAGGATTTAGGCTATGTACTATGAATGTTTAAGTATTAGATATCAAACCCGTGTTTCTGAGATCTGGTCTCGCTTATTAATCAGGGTTTAATGAGGGCCTTCTAGATTATTGTCATGTTTACATATGTTCTGCCATGAAGTCAGAATGATGAGCAGTTGCCAAGGTTCCAGAGTTGTGTTAGAAATACTGGGGTCTGGAGGGGCTGCTAAGCTGCACTGTGATACAGAGGCGACTCCTGTGGTCTTCATTCCAGCCGTGGGCAAACTACGGCCCGCGGGCCGGATCCAGCCCGTTTGAAATGAATAAAACAAACAAAAAAAAGACCGTACCCTTTTATGTAATGATGTTTACTTTGAATTTATATTAGTTCACACAAACACTCCATCCATGCTTTTGTTCCGGCCCTCTGGTCCAGTTTAAGAACCCATTGTGGCCCTCGAGTCAAAAAGTTTGCCCACCCCTGTCTAGACCCTTATAAACACGCTTTTGGTAAATTTGTGACCAGACAGGAAGCAGCCTTGAAGAAAGTGACTAGACTTTGTTTCTGTCAATCAGGTCAAGTTCATCATTTACATGTATTCATTCACTTAATCTCAAGAAAAAAATCATTGTTTTCCAACAACCCTCCGAGGTAAATATGGCAGAATGCTTCTCCCCACCCATTTTTCACATGAGGAAGCTGAACCGTAAGAGAATTTGTAAGTGGACATGGTGGTTATGAACTGGGCTTTGAGGCCAGACCTGGGTTCGGAACCTGGAGCACCTGCTTCCTAGTGTAGTGCCCTTGGGCAAGGTCACTTTAATTTCCAATTTAATAGGTGAAACATGATATCCCATTGTTTCTCAGGTTACTAATATATCTTTTCTTGTGTATCATTCTTTTTATGTGAACTTCTTGTGCACACACTTCACCTCTTTTTGGTTGAGTTGTTGACCTTTTTCAGAATCATTTATGAGTCTATATCTGTTTTAGACAAGGAAACAGATTACTGTAATTCCTTATAACTAAGAAAGTACTGTGGTTAGCAAGATAAAAATCTCAAAGAAAACAGTTTAGAGAAACAGTAAATGATTTTAAATATACATAAATATCAAATTGTCAAGTGTTTAAAGTTTGAGAAAATTGGTAATGGTATGGAAAAAGTTACTTTCCTATACCATTAACAGGAATATAATCAGTATGAGATTTTTGGAGGGTGGTTTGTCAGTATCAGCATTGAAAATGTATATGGCCTTTGAAATATTTCAATACTAAGAATTTTTCCACTAAATTACTTGAAAAAGCATTTTATATACATAAAATAGGTTTGTTGAAGCAGTTTATAATAGCAAATAACCAGAAATAATCTAATCACAGTCGGGAATTGGAGTAGTTAATTATGAAACATCCATAAAATAGAGTATTTATTTAAAAAGACATGAATTGGGCTGACCTGTTTACTGAATATAAAATGCATGAAAGTACATTAGTTGGGGAAAGACAGCAAAACTATGTATACCAGTTTGTATAGCAAGACTCTAATTTTTTAAGGATAAATATGTAAATATACTGTTACATTTCCTTCTGAAAGAAAACCAGTTCTGCAGTTGAGACAGAAAGAGGAAACGTATTTTCTTCCTACATTGTCTGCCTTGTCTTAACCGCAGGCCGACGCTCCATCCACTGAGCCAAACCGGTCAGGGCAGGAAACGTATTTTCTTCCTACATTGTCTGCCTTGTCTTAAGGTGCATTACTTTTCACATTTATTTTTAAGGTCAACAGGGTAGTTTCTTTACAACTTTTGTTTTATAAAATATTATTTTAAAAATAAATTTTAAACCCCTAAAGTAAAAAAAAAAATTACTCTCTACCTTATCTGCCCCCAGAGATTACAAGAGGCAACATTTCCAACAATTTTCCAGAAAAGTACAGCAGCGAAAAGGAGCATAAAGCCCAGCCTGGCTTAGTGCCTGCCAGGCCTCACCCGGATCCTGTCCCCATCACAGACCAGGTCAGTGATGTGGTACATCAACTGTTGGTACATCTCTTGGTACATCAACTGTTGTGAGTGATCGATCCACCCTGCCCCCGCCCCCTTTCGATATTGATTCTATATGGATTATGTCAACACAAAGAGAGTGTAGGCTACTTCACAGCCAACTGTTACGGTGTCCGCACACCACTACACCATGGGGGACCACTTACAAAAAGCAAAGGTGCTTTTTGCGCAGAGACTTGGCTAAAGTTTTGTGATTTAAAAAAAAAAAACAACCCTCAAATTTAAATGAATGGCTGTTCCTGCTATAGTTTAATGGCATGTGTGGGTCCCTGAATCAAGTCCCAGTCATTTCAGCTGGTCAGTGAACCCAGGTCTGGTCACCCTTCCAGGTAGTCTCTTGACTTTCCACATTTCTGAAACCCCATATCCAAAAGGGCAAAATATCCAGAGGCTCAGTTTGTCCACACAATGTTTTTATTTTTATTCAACTGTAAGCAAACAGCAGAATTAACACAACATTTAGCAACTCCATACTGGCTTTTATTACACCAAGGAAGAGTGATAAATTTAACAGGCACAGACTAACGGACTTCAGATAACCCCTCACCCAGCCCTACAGCTCAACAGGAAAGGGACTCTCCCGATTGCTTTTCCAGTGCTGCTCTTCAGAGGATACGCCTTTAAATTCTGGGTTGTTCTTCTTATATTAACAATCTGATGACCACATCATAGTACCAAAATAGCCCCCAAAATGGAGTTCAAATTTGATCAAAACATAAATCCAGGGTGTGTGGCCCTATACAATGATAAAGGACAGGTAGAAGGAAAAGACACCCTACAGCGCTATCTGCTCAGGTCTCGCCTGTGAGAATGGGAACAGGCAAGAGGAGAAATCAACATGCATCACTGAACTTGAGAACACTGCCTGGGCCCCGGGGCCATGTCTGTCTCCTGGCTTTCCCCTACTTCCCAGCCAGCTGCTCATAGAGCTTGGGCACATAGTCTCCCCATTCCGCCTGGTAACACGTGCCGGCCACTGGGGGCCCGAGGTCGTACTTTTTGCGGAAAGATGCCACCTTGAATTTGCCACGGTTGTCTCCAGATCGGTTGCTGAGAACGGGCTCGTCACACTTCAGCGGCTTGGCCTGCTCGTAAACCAGCCAGACGTAGCGGTGAAGGCCTGGAGGGGAGAGGCAGGAGGGAAGATACACAGACAGCTAGGCATCTGATGGAGGCATCATCCTTTTTCATAGCTTGGAGGGACCCAGACCACCCCATCTGCAAAGTTGCTGAGAACCCAGAGAGGTGCAATAAGTCGGGTCACTCACCTGCTGAAACGCACCCAGTGACACTGCACTGCAAGTGGTATACAGTCCACAGCCTGCATTACAGCCTCTTAGACGGACAGGATTTGGCCCTCCTACTGCTCTTTGCTACTCATTCATCCCACTCCAGGATTCCCGCCCATCTCCAGTAGGAGCTGGTCACCAGCCATTTCCCACCACTCCCATGAGGATGCCTATTTTACTTCTGTCACAGTAGCATGGCTATCTAAAATGCTTACTTGTTCATTTAACTGTCTCACTGAAAAGAGAGCCCCATAAAGCTACGGTGTTCGTCTTATTGACCATTATCTCCCTAGAACAGTGGTTCTCAACCTTCCTAATGCCGCAAACCTTTAATACAGTTCCTCATGTTGTGGTGACCCCAACCATAAAATTATTTTTGTTGCTACTTCATAACTATAATTTTGCTACTGTAAACAATATGTAATTATATATGTGTTTTCTGATGGTCTTAGGCGAACCCCGACCCCCAAAGGGGTCACGACCCACAGGTTGAGAACCGCTGCCCTAGAACCTATCTGACTTCAGTGCCTGGCAGGCAGGAGAGGCTAAAAAATACCTGAGAAATGGAGGAAGGGCACAGAAAATCACTGGCTCATCATACCACAATTATACCTGCACAGGCTAAAGGAGAACATCACCTTTCTACCTCCAAAACTGACTTCCTTGGAAGATAAGAGACCTGCTTTAAAAGAAATGGCTCAGTTCACTTTAACCAACTAAGCAGCAATGCATGTTCGAAAGCAAGCCAGCAAGCACCCTATGAACCTTACAGCTTTCGGGACTGCACTCAAGCAGGTGCCATGAGTTGCTTTATGAAAGAAAAGCTATTTAGAAACTTGTACACCCATGTTTACTGCGGCATTATTCGAAATATTCAAGAGGCTGAAAATAACCCATTGGCAGATGAATGGATAAACACAACATGGTATAAATATACAATAGAATATTATTCAGCCTTAAAAAAGGAGGAAATCCTGTCTCATGCTACAACATGGATAAATTTTGATAGGGATCTACATGAATCTTATATGGATCTTCTGAAACTTTCATATACTGCTGATTAGAGTGTAAAAATTTTCCATCACTTTGGAGAACTCTTAGGCAATTTCTATGACCCAACAATTCTTCTTCTAGGTATTTACGCAAGAAAAATGGACACCTATGCCCACCAATGACAAGAATGTATACAGCAGCTTTATTTATAATATCCAAACACTAAAAACAGCCCACAAGAGAATGGCTGCACAAACTGGCATATTCACAACAGAATACCACTTAGCAATCAATACAGAGGAACAAATTACTCACACAAACAGTGACATGGATGAATCTCAAACATGATCTCCAGTGAAAGAGACCAATCACTCAAAACAAATGCATCCTGCATATCATTTATATGAATACAAAAGTAATCGGTGGAGAGCGGTGTCAGAACAGGGTTAGCTCTGGGAAAAGTTAACTGGAAAAGGTGCATCCATCAATACCCGTTGTCTAAACTCTTACAATCTGTGGCTTTATTGTAAGTTACACCTTACTAAAAGAATATGAACAAAAGCAAAAGGAAAAAGTGTGAGTTACTGAGGCTTTTTTTGTTAATGAGAACAGAACTCCCTATTTGAGAGAATTGCTTTATTCTCATGTGTGTACTTACCATAATTAACTGTCTAATTTTATAACTGCCCTAGAGAACTTAATAGATCCCTGAGAAAGATGTACCTTTACCGTCCTTTTATGAATGCATGAGAGGGGCGGAGAGTTTTCAAGATACCACACTCGATTTTCAAGAGAAAAGGGAAACTATAGAGATAAAGAAGCCAATTTTTAATAATTAATTTGGAAACTATGATCATTTCTGAGACTTTTTATGGGAACTAAAAGCTCAAAGATCCCACAGGGCCAAAGTTGAAAATAGAACTTAAATGGTTTATCTGTGTTCAGTCCGTATACAGCCCCCGTAGGAAGCCATTTCAAGCATCCTGCAACACGGCTTCTTTAGTATCTTCTCACAGACTTCCCTGTTTACTAACCAGAACCCAAGGTTCCAGCCACTGACTCTACTGCCTTGGAAGCAAACTGCACTGCCTGAAGCCTCCACTAGGGTAAGAGCTCTCATAAATAAAAGAATAAAGCTCTAAGAATCAGACTACAATCGGCAGCAGCACTTGCAGGCCAATCCTAATGTGCACCCAGGCTCCCCTCCCTCAACCCCCTAAAAACAGCCTTTACTGACCTGTGCCCTTGGGAGGCCCAGAGCCCACATAATCAGAGAGGACGGTGCCACTGCTGATGTCGTTGTCCTTCATATTGACCACCAGGAAATGGTGCCATTCCCTATGAGAGAACACAGGGGAAGTCAGCACGCACTCACTGCGCCACCGACAAACGTGCGTGAAGCCCACGTTCCATGCCAGGATGCAGCGTGAACTGGACAGTCCTGCCTTTTGGGCCATCGCAAACCTCATGTGTCTGCAGAAGAGACGACCCAGCACCTCCCTCCCTCCGTGATTGTCTAGAGCAGCGGTCGCCAACCACCACCAGCGGTCCGTGAGGTCCGAAAGGTTGGCGGCCGCTGGTCTAGAGCAGCAAACTTTCTGTGAAGAGCCAGACAGTAAATGTTTTTGGCTTTGCAGTTCACACTGTCTCGGTCACAACAACTCAACTTTCTGGCGATAGCATGAAAGCAGCCACAGACAAGATTTAAGTAAGTTATCGTGGCCGTGCTCCAATAAGCCTTTACTTATGGGCACTGAAAGGTGAAGTTCACTTCATTTTCAGATGTCACAAAGTATTCTTCTTTCTTCAATTTTCCCCCAATTACCAAAAAAACGTAAAAACCATTCTCAGCTCAGGGGGGCTGTACAAAGGCAGGCCGCAGGCAGATGCGGCTCTCAGCTGTAGTTCCTCGTCTCCTCTCTGGGGAGGGAGGGGCTGGAGACGCACACTCTGCTTAGGCACGGATGTGCACCTCCCAAGCCAGGTCTAGCACAGCACTGTCCAGCGAGGGGCTGACACTGGGGGAGAAGCACCAGCTCATATGTGGATGACCCGCAGTTCCCCAACTTGCCTAAATTTGGGGTCCTTTCTGCTTGGAGCATCTGGGTCTGTCAGGACCAGGGTGTAGAGTTTACTTGAATCAAGGCCATCCCATGAAATACCAGTGGGCCGGTTCTTCACCTGTAGGAAGGGACCAGTTTGGAGTTAAAAGAAGTCAGAAATGCTAAAGTAACCAACCATCAAATTCCCAACAGAGTAGATTATTAATAAATGCTACAGTGTATTGACTCTACTAAGCGCCAGGAGCTGAAGTTTAATATACTCTTTATTTATTTTAGCCCCAACAGCAATACAAGGCTGGTAACCTAGCATGTTATTAACAGAAAGGATCGGGACTTCAACCCTGGTGCTGACAGGGTCCTCTTTTAACAACAACCTTACGCTGTCTGAAATGACGGGGTCTCCAGATTTGGTGACCAGGAGGTTACCTGGGCCTGCTAACGTGAAACCTGAATTAACTGGACATTTAAAAGTAAGTGCACAGAAAAGGAGAAAACCGAGGTGGCCAGACGTGGAGAGTCAGGAAAAGGGTAGGCTGCGAGATGAGCACTTCTTATTTCAAAACAATCTGGTGCCATCGATAGCAGCTGTATTCACACCAAGGCCCCAGAGCTTGGTGACTAACAGCTCGCCAGGGCCTTGGCACGCGGGTTTTCTGGTTTCTCCACTTCCAGGAGCCAGGACCTGGTCCCGCCTCGATCGAGGGCGTCAGAGGCCAAACAGTAAAACAAGGCCCGTTGCCCTCGAGCCGTCCCGCTGCAGGTCACGACCCGCTAACACAAAGGAGGCCGCGCTGGGACTGCCGATCACCAGTTACATAACGCGTCCTGTGTCCTCGGGTGGGGCCTCTGCTCCCCAAAACGAGACCTAAAATCCCCAGGCCCGAGGGGAGGCTCCAGGGACGCGGGGGCGACCAAGG
>NW_005356712.1:2614611-2630182 GCF_000412655.1 Myotis brandtii
TGATTGGTGGCGCGGGGCGTCTCGCACTCGGGTCCGCCGCCGGCTTCGCCCTTCTTTTTGCCCGAAGGGAATCTGCAACCCGCCGTCCCCGAGTTCCCCGGAGCTATGGCTCGGCTTGCGGGATAGTTGCTTCAAGAAATGTAATTGAGCTACCATTGATCTTTTTTCTTTCTTTTTTTTTTTTTTTAACCTTTTTGCATGACCTTCTAAATTCAGAAACGTAAGGCCTTGCCTAAAACCAGCCGGACTGCCCCGAGCCCCTCGGTAATCACACGCATGCGCACTTGTTTTGGTAACCTGGTGGTAGGGCCTGAGCGAACTTTTGAGTATTTTTCTCTATGAGCAAATACATTGTATTGGATTCTCAACCCCCTCCAACTTGGTCCAAACAAAATTCCGGAGAAGTGATATTTTTAAGCCTTTTTAATCCCTATTTTGCTGACACGTGGCTCTCCCTCTACCAGAGCTGCTTTAAGGCCCTTCCAATGGGTCTGCTTGTCCACGTCCCTCCATCCCCCGCCTTCCTGCCGCTGCCTCCAGTGTTCCTTTCTAGCCATTCACCTTGCTCGGATGTAGATCAGGTTCATCTACACCTCATCCCTCCCATTTTCAGAAAGTCTTCCATGGCTCCCCTTTGCCTCAGGTGAAACCCAGACGCCTGTAGATTTCTCCCACCTCTCTTGTATTCTCTTCTAGGATTTGTCTTTCTACCTCTGGGACTTTGCACATGCCGTTCCCTCTCCCTGGAACACTTTGCCCCTCATTCCCCTTTTCCTTCAGTCCTGGTTTTACTCTTATTATAACCCACTCGCCTTTACTCATCTCGAAGATCACCTCCACCTTCTCCCACCCATCAAGACTGGGAGGTGCTGCTCCCTGTGTCCACCCCTGTTCTGTCCTTTCTCTTTCCTAATATTCAGAGCATTTGGAATTACAAACTTATCATCTGAAACACACCCCTGCCCACCTGAATATAGACTCTCTTGTTCACTGGTCTTACCCCTAGTACTTAAAATGGTGCCTGCCACACTTGATACCTGATGGTATCATCTTTATATGAAAATAAGTGACTTTTAAAAACATATGGTCAGTGTTAGGTTCAAAGCTTCGTGTTTTGTGTGTGTGTGTGTGTGTGTGTGTTGTTGTTGTTGTTGTTTGTTTGTTAAAATATCACATTCAGAAAAAGACTATTTCGCCTGTTATTCCGAGGTCAACCGCAACCTCCTTATGTTGCAGCAGTTGGAGGACGCAGAACACCTTTCCTCTCACTGTTTATTTTAAACAGCTTTCATTAAATGCTCATGGGGTAACAGATGCCGTCCTACAAGCTCTGTGTTTAAAAAAGAAAAACAACTATTTGGTCAGAAACGATGGTTGCAGATTCATAGAATATGCTCGGAAAGAGATGTTTTAAAACTTGCTTTGAACCATTCTCTGGGACTAAGCACAGAAGCTCATTGGATGTATAAGAAGCGGGAGCCACTTTATGGAGAGCCTGTGGGGTACAAAGCACTTAATGTGCTTCCTTTAGCTCCCTCGCCTGCCCCGGGAAGGTGGTGGTATTCTCCTCGCTTGCTCAGGGAGTGATTGGGACCATCTGGATGTGCCGTACCTTTCTCTGTCTCCACTGAGGAGAGAGAACTGCAACTACTAGTATTTCCACTAAAACAATGGTTGGAACCAACCAAACCATATTTACCGGGTGCCTCCTGTGTGCAGGTCAGCATGCTCCAGTATGACCACTCCTGTTTACCAAGTGCATTCCATTAACGACCATACCATCGCCTACAGAATGTGCGTGCCAATGACAACAATTACCATTTACTGAGCACCTACTGTGTGCAGGTCAGCGTGCGCCAATGAAGAAGGCTAACACTGACCATTACCATGTGCCAGGCCTTGACACTGAGCATTTCATTTCACCCTCACACCAACCCAATGTAGTATCCCCTGCTAGTATCCTCACTTTATAGATAAGTAATAAACTGAGGCTTGGAAACGTGTAAGTGACAAAGCAAGAGTGAAAGCCTGCCTAGCTCCAAAGGCCAGATGTAAAGTCCTAAGCACACCCTAGCGAGGAGTGCTGGGAATAAAGGGGAGGCAGACATGGTCTCTGCCCTCCAGAAAGCTTTCCCCTAGTGAAGGTGTCACATGGTAAATCACCAGATTAACCCCCCTATGGCAACCCCGAGAATGCACCTCTGATGTGTAAAAGCAAGAGTGAAAGCCTGCCTAGCTCCAAAGGCCAGATGTAAAGTCCTAAGCACACCCTAGCGAGGAGTGCTGGGAATAAAGGGGAGGCAGACATGGTCTCTGCCCTCCAGAAAGCTTTCCCCTAGTGAAGGTGTCACATGGTAAATCACCAGATTAACCCCCCTATGGCAACCCCGAGAATGCACCTCTGAGATCTGACTGGTGGGGAGAACCTAGTGGGGCCCCAGCTACGGTGCTCTGCTTTGAGTCCAAGGCCACTCTTTGGCAGATCTGCTGACACTTCGATTTTAGCCCAGTGAGACCACTTCAGACTTCTGGCCTCCGGAAGTGTAAGATAATAAATTTGTGTCGCCCTAGCTGGTTAGGCTCAGCATCAGCCTACAGACCGAAGGCTCCGGGGTTCGATTCTGGTCAAGGGCACATACATACCTTGGTTGCAGGCTCCACTCTGGCCAGGGCCCTGGTCCAAGTGTATGCAGGAGACAACCAATTGATGTGTTTCTCTCACATCAGTATTTCTCTCTGTCTTTCCCTCTCTCTTCCACTCTCTCTAAAAATCAATGGAAAAATATCCTCTAGTGAGGATTTAAAAATCTATATATATAAAAGCCTAAGTGACAGAATGACCGGTCAACCAGTTGCTATGATGTGCACTGACCACCAGGGGGCAGATGCTCAATGCAGGAGCTGCCCCCTGGTGGTCAGTGTGCCCCCACAGCCAACCTCCTGTGGCCCCACCCCTGCTGGCCAACTTCTCGCAGCCCCAATGGCCCCGATCACTGACCAGACTGAGGGACCCCACCCATGCATGAATTTGTGCACCGAGCCTCTAGTACAGCGGTTCTCAACCTGTGGGTCGCGACCCCTTTGGGGGTCGAACGACCCTTTCACAGGGGTTGCCTAAGACCATCGGAAAACACATATATGATTACATATTGTTTTTGTGATTAATCACTATGCTTTAATTATGTTCAATTTGTAACAATGAAAATACATCCTGCATAGCAGATATTTACATTACAATTCATAACAGTAGCAAAATTACAGTTATGAAGTAGCAATGAAAATAATTTTATGGTTGGGGGTCACCACAACATGAGGAACTGTATTAAAGGGTCGCAGCATTAGGAAGGTTGAGAACCACTGCTCTAGTATAAGAATAAAAAATAATAATAAATTTGTGTTGATTTTAGGTCACTAAGTTTGAGGTAATTTGTAACAGCAGGAAAGGGGAACTAATATAGTATATGACTTATCCTAAGCCTCAGCATCAGTTTCCCTCTCTGTAAAATGGGTTTACCAACACCCCTGAAATGATCATTGTGAACATCAAATAAAGCACATAAGTGTGCTTCCTACACAGCCTGCACCTCCACATGGGAAGCTGTACTGTTATTACATGTCCATTATATAAAAACTAGAGGCCCGATGCACAAAATGTATGCAAGAGTAGGCCTTCCTTCCCCCAGCTTCCCTCTGGCACCCGGGACCCGGGCTTCCCTCCCAGCCCCAGCTTCATGCGGAAGGTGGTCCAGCAGGACGTCTGGAAGGATGTCTGGTCTAATTAGCATATTACGCTTTAATTATTATAGATTCCTAAATATCAATAAGTGAATGTAAAATTAAGTAAAGACCTTTAATAAGCCTAACACCCCAAACCAATGAGCATCATACTGTATTTCCTTCCAGACTTCCTTCTAGTATATAAATATGAATATGCATATATGAAAGTATGTATTCCATATGAATGGGGCCAGATTATACATACATGCTGTTGTGTAATTTGTTTTTCTTCACTTCTTCCCATCATATCTATAAATAAATGACTACTGCAACATTATTTTTTAAATATATTTTTTATTGATTTCAGAGAGGAAGGGAGAGGGAGAGAGAGATAGAAACATCAATGAGAGAGAATCATTGATTGGCTGTGTCCTGCTTGCCCCACATGGGGGATCAAGCCTGCAACTGGCATGTGCCCTGACTGGGAATCAAACCATGACCTCCAGGTCCTTAGGTTAACGCTCAACCACTGAGCCATGCCAGCCGGGCTACTGCAACATTCTTAGTGGCTGCACAGGGGTTTATGGAGTGGATTGTCACTTGTTTTCAACACAATCCCTCATTTAGCAATATTTAAGGTGTGTTCACTGTTATGTTCTAGAACAGTGGTCGGCAAACTCATTAGTCAACAGAGCCAACTATCAACAGTACAACGATTGAAATTTCTTTTGAGAGCCAAATTTTTTAAACTTAAACTATATAGGTAGGTACATTGTTATTAACTTAATTAGGGTACTCCTAAGGCTTAGGAAGAGCCACACTCAGGGGCCAAAGAGCCGCATGTGGCTCGCGAGCTGCAGTTTGCCGACCACGGTTCTAGAAATATCTCTGCAATATGTATTGTTTTACACGTCCTTTTCAAGTACTTTTTCGTGTTTTCTCCTTAGGATAAAATCCCAGAAGTGGAGTTACTGGGTCAAAGAACATTCACTTTTTAAGTTTGAGATACCAAATTCCACATTGGGTGGGACCTCTGTGGTTGATCAATTCTAAGCCAAAAGGGAACCTAGTGATCAACCAGGTTTACCCTCATTTCTTTTCTTTTTTAAAAACTTAACATCATACCCATTTTATTTCTTTTAAATCTGTTTTTATTGGTTTTAGAGAAAGAGAGAGAAACATCAATGTGAGAAACATCTATGAGTTGCCTCCTGCACACCCTTAGTGGGCATGTGCCCTGACTGGAATCAAACCGGCCACCTTTCCCTGCACGGGGACTACGCACAGCCAACTGAGTCACACCGGCCAGGGCTACCCTCTCATTTGTTTTCAAATATTTCTATCTCCACAAATTTTATTTTCATGTTCCAGACAATAGATGTAGAATGTGTGACCCACATCTCTTTTAAACGACTGCCCAATACAATGGCATGGTGAATTGTTTAATTCCCGCATGTGTTGTTAGAGTTGAGACTGTTTCTCATTTACCCCCTCCTTTGATAGTGGAGAAAACTGAAGTTCAGAAAGTCCCAGGGACTTGCCAAAGGTCACCACCCACCTGAGAAGAGAAGCTGTCTGGTCTGTGGTGAGAGCTGTCTGCATGCAGAGTGGGAGCAGGTCTGGGCAGAAGCAGGACACCCAAGAGAGAGCATCTCCCAGCCATAGCGGAGGAGCCGAGTGCTCCCGCAAATGTCTGCAGAAAGCCTCGTTTTTATCCAGGAACCAAGAAGTGCCCTACACACCCAGGCAAAAACCCAACCTTGAGGGAGGTTAGGGGCTCCTGGCATATCGCAGATGCTCAATATTTACCGATTACTCAGAGCACTGTTCATGTATTGGAGAGCAATTTTTAGAAAGAAAGAAAAGACAGAAATGTTATATGTTGGCACACATCCACCGTACACTGGGCGTTCTGGATTGTAATGTGTGTGTGTGTCTGGGCGGGAAGCTTCTGTCGGTGCTGCTGTGGGTGGGTTCCAACGCAGGAGCCTGGAAAGCCGCAGGATGTGTGTGTGTGTTGAGTGAGGGGAGGAAATTTACTGATGTGGTTAGTGGGATGGCGTCACTCCAGTTTTACTAGTTGTGCTTCTGCTGGAGAAAGTGTTTCGAATGGGAGGCCTGGGCAAAAGAAAGCTCCACCCTGTAGCCACCATTCAGAAACAGCTGTCCAGGCCCTGCCATGACTTGTACTTGTGACCCCAGGGCACCCAAGCGCTGGCTGTTAGCCAAGGACCTGAACTGAGACATGGTTCTTGAAATCGACCTCCAACTGGTCTCTAGGCTTCCACGTGTTAGATTTTTATGTTGAGATTTTTGCTTTTTCTCTCTTGAGAATCTCAAAGCATTTTAAAAAAAAACATTTTACATTTTTACTGGCATCTTCTGCATAAAATATTTTTAGAAAAGAAGCAGAAAATTAATTTTAAAAACAAGCAAATTCTAGTTCCTGAAAAAATAAAATTAACATATGATCCAGCATTCCATCTCTGGGTATAGATCCAAAAGAACTTAAAGCAGAGGCTTGAAATGATATGTGTACGTCATGGTCACAGCAGCATTATTCACAATAGCCAAGAAGTGGAAGCAACCCAAGTGTGCATCAGCGATGGATGGATGGATAAAGAAAAGTGTACGTATAATGGAATATTATTCTACCTTTAAAAAAAGAGAGGGAAGTCCTGTTACATGCCACAACATGGATGAACCTTGAAGACATTATGCTAAGTGAAGTAAGCTGGTCACAAAAAGGACAAATACTATGAGATTCCACTAATATGAAGTATCTAAAATAGTCGTGTTCCTAGGGATGAAAGTAGAACGGTGGTTGCCAGAGCCTGAGTGGGAAGGAGGGAATGGGAAATTGTTTAATGAGTATAAGGTTTCAGTTGTGCAAAATGAAAAAGGCCTCAATGTACTTAATGCCACAGAGCTATACACTTAGAAATGCTTAAGACAGTATATATATTATTGATTTCAGAGGGGAAGGGAGAGGGAAAGAGAGATAGAAACATCAATGATGAGAGAGAATCATCGATTGGTTGCCTCCTGCTTGCCCGTACTGGGGATCAAGCCTGAAACCCAGGCATGTGCCCTGACTGGGAATTGAACCATGACCTCCTGGATCATAGGTTGACTTTCAACCACTGAGCCACACCAGCTGGGCAAGATGGTAAGTTTTGTGTTCTGTGTATTTTACCACAATTAAACATAAAAAATAAACAGAAAACCAAGCACATCATTCTAGTAACACACATGGAATATTGTTCAGCCCACCCCAGGGAATGAAGTTCTGACACATGCTACAGCGTGGATGAACCTGGAAATTGTTGTGTTAAGAGAAAGGAGCCAGACACAAAAGTCCACATATTTTGACTTCTATGAAATGTCCAGAGTCAGTAAATTCGTACACACAGAATGCAGACTGATGGTTTCCAGTAAAGCATCCATCTTATATAAAAACTGCTGTTTGAAATTTTAACCCTGCTCTTCTGGCTTCTGTCTTAAATAATAAGGAAAATAAGACCACTCCCATTCCAGAGAGGCCGTAAACTCCGCCCCAGACAGAGCTGTCAGTGCTGACACCAGGCCAGGCCTTGAGATATGGTCTCTTGGCCCCTTCCCAGCACACAGGCCTCCTTTCTCAGAAGGCCGGGAAGTCTCATTCCAAATTTGGGAGACAAAGGACTGGAAAAAGTATAAATAGAGCTCCTTTCTTTGAAGGCCCGGAAGTCTCATTCCAAATTTGGGAGACAAAGGACTGGAAAAGGTATAAATAGAGGAGTTTCGTCCATGTTGGGGGGCCCAGAATTTGAAAGACACATTTTCCTCTGGGCCTGCACAGAATTTAATAATAAAATGTAATTCCCTTTCTCTAAGCGTGGCTTGGTTTTTCTCCAACACCAGAAGTGGAAGGAGGAGGGAACAGGAGGAGCGACTGCTTGGTGGGCCTGGGGCTTTACTCTGAGGTGATGAAAATGCCCAGGAAGTAGACGGAGGTGGTGGTTGCACACCATTGTGAATGCACTAAATGCTAGTGAGCTGTTCACTTTAAAACAGCTAATTCTGTGTTATGTGAATCTCACTTTAATTTTTTTAAAGCAAATTTTGGAAGTCACAAGCAAAAAAACGTATGCAGGCTCAGAGGTTCTTTGCAGAATTACTTTGCAAACAGCACATCCTTTTAGAGACTGGGAAACAGCAATGAACAGATTAATGGGTGTAAACCAGCCGTGGGCAAACTACGGCCCGAGGGCCGGATCCAGCCGTTTGAAATGAATAAAACTAAAAAAAAAAAAAAAGACCGTACCCTTTTATGTAATGATGTTTACTTTGAATTTATATTAGTTCACACAAACACTCCATCCATGCTTTTGTTCCGGCCCTCCGGTCCAGTTTAAGAACCCATTGTGGCCCTCGAGTCAAAAAGTTTGCCCAACCCTGGACACTGGTGTTGCTTTGGCCAGGATCCATTTCTCTTTCTCCAATTACTAGCACCCCCACTTTTCCTTTGGGGAATCACCGTCTGTCACTTAGTTCATGTGGGTGGGAGGGGCGGTGGTCCACGGATGGTCATGTGACCTGAGGCTGGCCAATCAAGGCATTGCATCCCTCTGGCCTACCCATTGGTTCAGGCATGTACAGGTGAACCAAGCCAGGCCAATGAGGCTCAGTTCTGGGACCTGGGTTGGAACCACTGGGAAGACAGAATCTCTCTTCCAGCCAGTGCTGTGGAGGAAAGAGGATGTCTGCCTGGAGCTGCTGGTGCCCATCTTGCCACCAGAACAGAAGAGGGTACCTGAGAATGGAGTCAACAATGAGGAAAGTAGCTCAGAGAGAGAGAGAGAGAGAGAGAGAGATTATGGTATGACGACATTGTTATGGTATGACGACATTGACATTGACCTCTGCATGAGCCAAGCATGAAGCAAGACTTACCCTCGGACTTTTCAGATACCTGAGCCAGCAAATTCCATTTGGGACGGGTGCCTGTTTAAGTTATTCTTCACTTGTGGCAGAAAGAGTCCTTGGTCATTGCACATGACCTGCTTATTCAAAAGGAGCTGGAAATAGAAACCAGGCCTCCGGAATGCTGCTGAAACTCGGTGAAGCTTCATCCATTCAGACTTTAGTGCTGTCAAACTGTGACCATTAGACCAGAATCTTCACCGTCTTGATGAAAAATGGTTTGCCTTGCGTCTTGGACAAGACAAGCTGCAGAACACCTGCCATGCCCGCAACCCCGAGGAAGCCCTCCTGAGTCCACCCCGACCCACCTGACAACCCCTCCACAGGCTGCTCATACGACCCGTGAACCGGCCTGGCTCAACGGGGTCACCTGCACCAGATTCAACCTCTTGAACCCACACTAGTACATAAGGAGAAGCAGGCAGGTAAAGTCGGTAGGAGCGAATGCAGAAAGGAGAAGACGCGCTGGGGGCCATGAAGAGCCTTGTGCAGGCCAGAAGTCAGGGGCGGCGGGGAGTTTGGGTAAAAAGATGCACAGTATGGAGGACACATGCCATCAGCAGTGGGAAAACAGAGCAGATTCACAGAGAGAAACGGGCACCTGGAGAGACAGAGCCTCCAACCTCCTGCACAGCAGCTCCAGGTGAGGGCCAGGCCACCAGCACCCGCTCTGCAAACCCTGCTCTTAGGGAACCTGAGCACAGCTCTGTCCCATAAAATGCAAAGACTCTGCCAACGTTTTTTTAAATGTTAATCGGGGCTCTTTCAGTTGCAAGAGACTAAAACCCAATACAAACTGGAATCTTTAAAGAAGAAAACTATAGTTGGGGTCCTGGGAGGTCAGTGGGTGGCTGACTTCAGTGTCTAGATCTGGGGGCTTACGTGGTGCCATGAGAATCTGTCCCCACCCTATTCCTCAGCTTTGTTTGCTCCTGGGTTGTTGCACTCTCAGGCAGACTCGCCCTTTATGTTGACTGGTAGCCATTGTGCTCGGCAGCTTCTAAGAAGGCCCAGGGATTCCCACCTCTTGGTATTCACAGCCTTGTATAAGCCTCTCCCCTTGCCTACATGCTTCTACCCCCCAAAATAAGCAACGTTAATGGGATGTCACTTCTGTAATTAATTAGGTCTCATAAGACTGTGCATTGTGTCTTGCTAGCGCACGCTCTCTACTGCCTTCTCCGCTTTCCAGTTGCCATGACGTAAGCCGCCCGTGGATGGAGAGGCCCAGGTGGCCAGGAACTGAGGGTGCCTCTGGCCAACAGCCGGGGAGGATCCGAGGCCGTCGGTCCCGTATCCCGCAAGGAACTGAAACCCACCAACAACCACCAAGTGAGGTCAGAAGCGATGGGTTCCCAGTAGAGCTTTCAGGTACGTGAGGGGTCCAGCTCCTCGTTAAAAACCCGTGTGTGACTTCTCAGGCCCCCCCCCGCCCCCCCACGCAGTTACAAAGGTGTTACCCGAACACCTCGCAGGGGAAAGCTGCCCTCCCCAAACCCGGCTCCGAAGGAAGTTGCCGTCAGGGACTTAGCCCCTCTGCCCAGCCATGCTCTCTCTTTACACTGAGTTCTAACACATTTAGTCATCTGGGTCTAAGAGAGGGCAACTGTAAAGCATCAAATTAAAGCGTCAAACTGACAGGAGCAAGAAGTGCGGTTGTATTAATCATTACCAATTACTGGGCATCTGCTGCCTGCTTGGTGCTTTATTGGCACTCAGTAACCCCAGAAACTGAGGCTCCAAGAGGGAAAAATAACTTTCCTAAGGACCCAGAGCAAACCTGACCGATAGGAGGACCTGTGCTCGGTGCCTCACCCACAGGAGGGATTAAAAAAAGAAACAGCAGCCGGGGACGAGTTCGTGGGGGGAGCAGATAGGCCCGCTAGTCCCCGCAGATAGCACAGCACAGCAGCCGATTTCACGACGTTCACACGCACAAAAGCTCACTCCGTGGCTCATCATAACAGACGTCTGCATTGTGTCCACTGTGCTCTGTTCAGAGCCCTGGACCTCTGTGATACATTTCAGAAATCGCAGACCTTGGAGATGTGGTGAGTCCTGGCTTCGTCCAAGATATGTGACCTTGAACAAGCCGCTGAACAATCCGGGCCTCTTCTCCTCCTCTGGGCGGTGAGAGTTACTGTTTAAACCAATAATCTCTGAAGCTGTTTTTGAGTCCCACGCAGCTTAGACCAACTCTTATCTCTTAGAAGACCTTGGCTGGGAACCCAGAGGCCATACAGGGTTGAGAGCGCCACCTAGTGATTCAAGTTTATAAGTAAGTTTCTATTGTTTTTTTTGTGTGTGTGTGTGTGTGTTTTTTAAATTCCTCCTGGACCCAACCAACCCCATTTACAATTCCAGCTTAGACCTGCAGGATTTCTCCCCCACAACCCAACTCCTTAAAATTGCTTTTTTAAATGTTGTAATTTGTGCATTTTCTTGGGAGGAGAGTGCATAGTTTTCATTACAAGATTCTTAATCCCCTCTACCCCCACTGTAAGTTTTTATTGCTGTTAAGTAAATGTGAGGTCCAAAGCAGAAATGATTCATTTTATAAACATGGGCTTGAGGCTCTGACTGTATTTGGGAGTTTATTTCACCTCTCTGAACCTCAGCTTCCTCATTTGTGAAATGTGGATAAGAATAGTATCTCCTGGAGGTTTGCTCAAAGATGGAAGGAGACATTCCATGGAGAGCGTGCCTGGCAAGAGCAGAATGTATCTTTTGTGAGGGAACTTTCTCAAAATCTTACCGGACATCAGCCATCAGCTGGGAAAGCCAGTGTGCGAGTAGTTACTGTGCCTCTGCTGGTTAAGCAAGAACACGTTCTCTTGGAGGGAATGCAAAAACCTTACAGTTGGATTAAGTTTAGTGTGTTTGTCTTTGAAAAAATGGGATGGAACTTTTGCAAGGTTGGGAGAAAGAACTGAAGCAAACAGTGCTCAGAGGCTGGGACCCTAAGAAGCTGGGAATCCCTGGCTATGCACCCAAAGGCGCTTCACTGAAATCTTTGAAAAAGGAAGAATAATGGCATCAGATACTACTTGACCAAATCCCTGCCAGGTGCCTGGGCATTCAGAGAGCCCAGTCGAAAGAGAGGCAGGCTTCTGGAAAGAGCCACCCTGCTCACAGCAGAGCAGCCAGGGGAGAAAGGACACCTTATTTCCAGAAAGACACGTGGAGTGAGGGGAAGGCAGAGCAGGAACCAGGAAAGAGGTGGCCCAAGTCCTCTGAGTTCTTCAGTGCCTTAAATATTCATTGGCTGCCCATCAACTGATGAATGGATACATAAAAGGTGGCGTTTCCGTACAGTGGAATGCAATTGGGCCATAAAAAGGAATGAAGTACAGATACAGGCTACAACGTGGGTGACCCTGGAAAACATTATGCTAAGTGAAAGCAGCCAGTCATGACATACATTGTTTGATTCCACTTATATGAAATTTCCAGAATAGGCAAATCCATAGAGAGAGAAAGTAGATTTGTGGTTGCTAGGGGCAGGGGGAGATAGATAAAGAGTAAGGTATTTCTTTTTTTAAATTTTTTTATTGATTAAGTTATTACATATGTGTCCTTATCCCCACGTTACCCCCTATCCCCCCACTCATGCCCTCACCCCCCCCCCTGTTGTCTGTGTCCATTGGTTAGGCCTATATGCTTGCATATAAGTCCTTTGGTTGATCTCTCCCCCTTATCTCCACCCTCCCCTATTTCTTTTTGGGGGGTGACAAAAATCTAAAGTTGACTGTGATGACTGTACTAACCCCCACTGAATTGGACACTTTAAGTAGGTGGATTTATGGTGTGTGTAATACACCTCAATAAAGCTGTTAGAAGAAAACTGTCATTGAACTTCAAAAATCTGGACAATCATCATAGACGGGTCCTCTATCATCACGTAAACATTGAAAACACACGCATTAATGCTGTATGATGCCCCAACAGGTGCCTGTCAGGCAACCAGCAAACCCTGGAGCCTTGATGAGACTGGCTGTCCTGCGGAAGAGGCCTGGGGGCGTAGGGAGAGGCGGGCAGAAGGCTTACTTTCAAGATATAAATTCACTGTACAATTGCTCGGATTTTCTTTATTTGATTCATTAACAAAGTATCTGTGTTCTCTGTCCCTGATGTGTCCTTTTTTCCCCTCATGGTTTTCCTACTTTCCCATTTTCTTCTGCATTAAAAAATTTAATTGTGGTAAAACGCACATAACAAAATGCACTGTCTTAACCTTTTAAGCATATAGTTCAGTGGCATTAAGTACATTCACATGGTTGTGCAACCATCACCACCAGAAGTCTTTTCATCTTGCAAAACTGAAACGACCTACCGACACGTTAAACAACAACTCCCGTTTCTCTCCCCCCGAGTCCCTGGCAACCCTTCTGCTCTTTGTCTTTAGGAATTTGCACTAGGAACCTCGAGTAAGTGGAATCACACAGTATTTGTCCTGTGGTGACTGGCTTATTTCAATTTCAGTTAGCATAATGCCTGCAAAGCCATATATATATACACACACACACACACACACACATATATATGTATGTATGTATATGTATATATATTAGTATTTTATTACTTTTCCAGTTAAAAAGACAAATTACTTGTCAAAAAATCACAATGTATACTTGTAATATTAAGTTAAGGAAAAAGAGCAGGAATCAAAGCTTTGTGTAAAATGTTGTTACAACTCTGAAAAAAAATATCACACACATTGGAACTCAGCAGAAAATATGAGAAATTTCTAGTAATGACTGATTATTTCTAGGTGGGTTATGGTTACATTTTATTTTCTATTTTTTCTCATTATTCTAGAAGAGCACAGGACAAAGCCAATGCGATCTAAAAAATGGATACATCACCCTCAGAAAACAATGTTTTATCTGAGCTTTCTCGGGGTACCCTGAGTGTACGACGTTCCTCTATCCCCTTAAATTAAATGCACTTACTGTTGTCAATTCCTGTATTCCAACTGGAGTTAGGAAAATAACACTTACCTTGGCCAACAAATGCATTCCATGGGTGAATGTGAGATCAAAGAACAGGAGAGTGATAAAGGATGGTTTCCTACCTGAGTTATCTGTTTGGCTCCCAGCAGGTGTCCCCGTGGGTGATCCTGCCCCAAGTGCCCCACTTTATTTTATTTTATTTTATTTTTTTAAAAATATATTTTATTGATTTTTTACAGAGAGGAAGGGGGAAGGATAGAGAGTTAGAAACATGGATGAGAGAGAAACATCGATCAGCTGCCTCCTGCACACACCCTACTGAGGATGTGCCCACAACCAAGGTACATGCCCTTGACCAGAATCCGAACCTGGGTCCTTCAGTCCGCAGGTCGACGCTCTATCCACTGAGCAAAACCGGTTAGGGCATAAGTGCCCCACTTTAGAAAGTGGGGCTGCTCCCTGGTACTGACTGGGGAGAGCTAATGGTGCCTATAATTCAGCAACCTCAGGTAGAAGTATTTACACCATGAGAAATGGTGAGCACTGCAGATCACCCACCCCGCCAGCAGGAGCCATGCTGGTGGTCAGACCTTCGCCAGCACACACACCTCTGGGCTGCTTCATCTGTTAGGGCGGGCGAGCTACCCGCCTCTCCTCAGCCCTTGGCTGCCCATTTCTTAGGGAACTGGATGATCCTTTTCCTGGTCCCTCTGCAAGCGGCACTTTGCCTTCTGGGGTGGATCTGCCTTCTCAGTCCTGTGGTTCTCTGCCAGTCGGAGACTCCAACCTTCACCCCACTGGTCTCCAGTCCAGAAAGGAGTCGAAAATAGTAGACATTTGACAACTGTCCATTTTCCATTTTTCCATCTCATCCTGTCAGCTTCTCCTTGGAACTTCGCCTGATTTCAGGAACTTTCTTGCTGTAGGATCTGTGCCCCGACTCTTTCCTTCTGGGCAGGAGGCCAAGGGGAGGTGGGAGGTGTGTTTCCGAAGGTTTAGCAGGTTTTCTTCTGCAGAGGATCAGCCAGGCCTGCTCCTGTTCCTTGAGGTGCCAGCCTGTGGGTCCCAGGCCCATCCAAGGGGGGCACACATAGGATTTTGTCATTTGCCTCTTAGTACTTCTTGCAGTGAGGGGTCCAGAGCTGGGCCTGAGGGGCCAGGCTCTACCCTCAGCTGTTCCTGGCTGGCAGCCCTTTCTGAAGCCCCCAGGAGTATAGCGCCAGGAGAAGCAGGTTGTTGCTAAGAAACCTTTCAGCATCACCTCTAGGGAGGAGACATGACAGAGGAGTAGGGGGCAGAAATAATGGGTTGCTTGCTGGCTTCAAAGACCGGGGCGGCTGCAGGAGCGCTGGCTGTGGCATCAGGCCGAAGCCCCGTTCTGTTCCTCCCTCCAAGACTGAACAAGACAGCACTGCCCCAGACCTGGGTTCAAGTCTGAGCTCTCCCACCTACTTGCTACGCAGCGTGGCCTCTCTGAGCCGTCTGTAAGTCGGCACTGGCAATGCCTACCACTCAGGGTTGTGCTAAGGATTCAGTGGGATGTGAAGCACTTGCCAGGGTGTTTCCTGACAGCTCCTGTCTCGGGGGCAGAGAGGGCAGATGTGTCCGGGACCTGCTCTGTCCCAGGCCGACTGGTCTCAGGCGTCCTTCAAGCCCTGCTCAGAGGAATACCCGTGGCTGCCACCCTGAGGACACCAGAGCATCCAGACATGGCAGCCTTTGCATAAGTGACAGGATTGGACTTGGACTTGAACAGACACGGGTTCCAGGCCTGGCTTTACCACCAGCTGGCTTTGTGATCTAGAACTAAACCTTCTCCAGAACGGTAGGTTTCTCCCTTATAAAATGAGGTTGGCCCGGCCGGTGTGGCTCAGGGGTTGAGCGTCGACCTATGAATCAAGAGGTCACGGTTGGATTCCCAGTCTAGCACATGCCCG
>NW_005356712.1:2630279-2631502 GCF_000412655.1 Myotis brandtii
GATTCTCTCTATCACCGATGTTTCTATCTCTCTCTCCTTCTCTGAAATCCATAAAATATATTTTAAAAATAATAAACAAACTAACAAAATGAGGTTCAATGATTCCTTAGGCCCAAGAGTTGCAGGGAGGCCCAGTGAGAGTGAGTTGCTACAGTGGCTTTGGGAAAGGCCCCGCCATGCAGATGGGAGCTGCTACCACCTGCACTGTAGGCCGTGGAGGAGGTGGGTCTTCCTGGAGCTAGAGAGCCATGCATGTGACAGAGCAACCCATCAGGAGGGCCTGCGGCTGCAGTTCCCCTGCAAGCACACCAGGGCCATAAAATTCCCACCCTCCGCGGAACACTTGCCGGTTATTGATTTTACTGGTGTCTGTCAGCTTCAGTGAGGACGGAGGTGTCAGGAAAGCTTCAGGAACTGCCATATCAAGACTAATGAGCTTCCATGTGTTTATTTAACAGAATGCAGGTTGGGTGACACCAGGCCCTGGGGACACAGGGAGGGGTCTAAGATGGACTTTGCTTTCCTTCACCAAGTACAAGAGGAAAACCAACGCTGAAGGGGCTGGAGAAGGCGGAGACGGGCCAGGAGCAGGCTGAGGAGTTAGAATCATCCAGCAAACGGGGAGAAGGAAAAAGACTGTGCAACTTTATGGCTCAGTTCATCGGGCAAAACACACCCTTTTACTGGTTTCCAGAGGATTTCATCATGGGAGAAGTATTTCGGTCAGGGGCCTTGGAGCAACAGAACGAGGGTTTTTTTATAGCAGTTTTTGTTGTGTGTTTTTTTCAACTTTTCATGGGGAGGTGATGGGGACATTTCCCAAAGTAGAAAACGTGAACACCAACACCCCTATCTCCACCGCCTAGCGGATACAATTACTGTTCTACTGTATTAATTGCATTTTTCTAAAGAGGAAGTTTCTGGTAGGGCTGTTCCAAGTGCCCCCTCTTCCTGAGGATATCGCACCAGGGTCCCCAAAGACGGAGGGACGGATGCGGGCCGGGCGGGGGTGGCGGGGAAGAGAGGAATGCGATTTCCGGGAACCCGCCTGGACGGGGGTGGAGACGCTGAAAAGGGAAAACAAACAAACAAAAAGCGCCCGAGGAATGCGTCCCGCCGGCTCCGGGCCCGCAGTCCGACCCGGTGGTCTGGGCCGGTTCCCAGGACGGGAGTCCCGAGGCTGCCTCTGGCCGGAGGGCCACGGGGTCATCCTCCGCCCGCTC
>NW_005356712.1:2632316-2643982 GCF_000412655.1 Myotis brandtii
GCAGGTAAGGGCCGCGATCCGGAGGGAAAAGTTGAGGTTCGCCAGGCAGCAGTGGGAGGAGGGCAAGCCCGAGACCGAAGTCCCCCGACTCTCGGGATCCGGTGGTGGCCGCAGCCGCTCCCGCCCGGGCGGGTCTGGAGTTTCCTGCTCGCAGCTCGGTTCCCTGCAGAAAGGAATTTTCCCGGCGCCCCGTGCAGGGCGAGCTCTCTCCACTCCCCGGAGCGGGCAGCGGGCAGCGGCCAGGCGGCCGAGGCCTGAGAGGAGGGCACGGGAACTTGGGAGACGGAACGCGGGCATCCGAAGCTGGGAAAACGAAGACGCACGTGCAGGGAGAAAGTGTTGTTGTTTTTAAGCGTCGGGTGTAAATTCGCATTCTGGTTTTACCTGCTGGGCAGGTGCTCGAAGTGGAGGTTTTCTTTTCCTCTGGTCCCTCTCTCTGCCTGAGGTTGAGCTTGCGTACACCTGTGCCCGGTGGTTTTCCCTGCACACCTGCAGGCTGGCTCCGCTGGACTCGCGCATTGAAAGCCCTGCTTCCTCCCTTCACTTAGCTTTTTGCTGTTGTTGTTTTGAAATAATTTCAGGCTTACAAACGACTTCCTCTACACTTGGCATGACCTCTTACACTTGACATGATTGATCAAAGATCTTAAATGCTTTCTCTATGCTCTACCTTGTAGCAACAAAGAGCAAGGGGTTGCCTGCAAAAATACGCAGAATATAAAAAGATGGAAAATACATTTTAATATTTAATTCACCAGCGAATGCATGTCTGTGGTGTGCAGGGCAGTGTGTGAGAGGTCGTGGGTGGTGATGGAGTTTGCCGGAATCCTTGTGAGGTGCTATTTTCTGTGCTGCCCAGCCCAGCACACCCAGCTCATCTCTTGTTGGTCCCTGTAGGCCAGTGATGGCGATCCTATGACACACGAACTCATTTTTTTCTTTGTTAAATGGCATTTAAATACATAAAATAAATATCAAAAATATAAGTCTTTGTTTTACTATGGTTGCAAATATCAAAACATTTCTATATGTGACACGGCACCAGAGTTAAGTGAGGGTTTTTCAAAAAGCTGACACGCCGAGCTCAAAAGGTTCGCCATCACTGTATAGGCATCGCTCCCTGAGCTTCCTAGCAGCAAGGGCCAAAAGTTCCGGTTAGGCTCGCACAAGTTTTTATTTTGTTTTGTTTTTAGCAATTATTTAGAAACAGTCACATCTCCCATAACCTCGGTTCCAGTTTATCTGGAAAATATTCTGAAGATCTGGCTGCGCACAGCCTGCTTTCCTGCTGGAACTGAGCCGTGGTCCCCCCTTTCCCTGGGCCTGTGACCCCAGGTTTGTTTCACCTTCCTTGGGTAGCACTCACCCCCGCCCCCTTCTGACTTAGTGGCCACCTGCTGTCTCTCCCCAGCTATTTTCAGCTTTTACTTCACGTGAAGGGGCCTGGGGACATCAGATCCCGGCTTGAAATCATCCTCCTGGAAGGAGCCAGCTTTCAGGTGGGCTGCGGCTCACCTCGCAGGACCGCTTCCTCTGCGGTCATGCCCAGTTATTGATGCCCCAGCCAAGTTCACCTCTGTGTACGGGGCTGAGGGCTTCCCCAGTTGTTATATATATTTTTTGTTTGTTTTCCAAATTAAGAGTTTTCTTGGGGAAAAAAATTTTGTCTTTTTTTTTTTGTCCCATAACTCCAGATAGCGCTCATGCCTCCACTGTTGCCGCAGATTGTAAATCCTGGGTCATTCTTGGGGAAAAGTTGCTAGAAAGAAAAAGTTTGGGTACAATCCCAGCTCTATAAATGATAAAATGAGGGCAGCGCTGGGAAACGGCCGTGTCTGTGGCTTTCCCCTCTGCTCCTCTGGGAGACATCCGGGCCCTCCGGACACCAGGTCGATAACTTCTAACAACGCAAACTTATCACGTCATATCATCTCGCCCTGTCTGGTGGGGAGACCAGATAAATCCCTGTGGCCTGGAGTAGTGAACACCTGAGTGCTCCCAGCTCTCCCGGTGACTCACAGGGACCTTAAGTAAATGACTTAACACTTTCTGAACCTCTGTTTTCTCAACGTAAAATGAAGGGTTATAGCACAAGCAGGCATGGAACTAGGGGACCCCCAGACTATCGTTCCCGTGTCTGTTTCACAGCCATCACTAATCCATGACTGTACTCTCTGCACTGAGCCAGGACTCAGCCTGCCTCAACTGTAACCCAGCCCACAGGGCTGCCACATCTAAAAGATCCCCAAGGTCAACTTCAGCTTCATCAGTTTAAAAGAATGGAGTGAGCAAAGCCGGGAGGAGAGGTGAAAGAGCCTTGAGATGGTTTCTTCTGTGATTATGCCACCTGTTCCTTGGAGGAGAAGACCATTGTCAGCTCAGGTTCCGAGACTAACGTTTCACCAGGGCTTTTCCAAGCTCCTTTATTCCTTTGCCAAGGAGCCAGGAAAGGGGCAGGTCTGTAGGTCTCATGAGTGCACGTTGCATCTGTAATCTACAGCTCGTCTCTCCTCAGTGGGAATTGTCACTGAGAACTTGGGTTCCCAGGCCTAATTGTTTAAAAATAATTCTCACTTGCTTTGTAAAGTGTTTTTTTTGTTTTTTTCCAGATGCACTTCTTGCCGTTTTGGAATCTCTAGCATTGGATGGCATTCTCTGCCTTCCAGCAAGTGGCTTAGATTTTTTTTTTTCATCTTGTCCTGGGTTTTGGGCATGGTGTGGCCAAAATGGGGAGAGAATCAGAACATCCTGTGGTTCTGGACTGGCTTCAGATCGCTCAAATGGAGCCCCATGTAACCAGACAGAAGATTGGGGTACAGATAACTGTTACTCTTTATTTCATAAAGGGGAAGGATTCCCAGAGGCAGCTAGCAGGTGTTTGTTTGTTTTTTCTTAATAATAACTCTATTGAGATATAATTCGCATACCATAAAATTCACCCTTTTAAAGTGCACAATTTATAGTTTTTAGTATAGTCACAAGACTGTGCAACCATCAGTACTAATTAATTCCAGGACATTTTCATCACCCCGAAAATAAGCCCTAGCCCTAGCCAGTTTGTCTCGGTGGACAGAGCATCGGCCTGTGGACTGAAGGGTCCTGGGTTCGATTCCAGTTAGGGCACATGCCAGGGTTGCGGGCTCCATCCTCAGTAGGGGGCTGTAAGAGGCAGCCATTTGATGGTTCTCTCTCATCATTGATGTTTCTGTCTCTCTCTCTCTCTCCCTTACTCTCTGAAATCAATAAAAATATATACTTAAAAATCATTAAAAAAAAAAAAGCCCTATACTCATTAGCAGTCTTTCCCGACCCTCCCACTACTCCATTTCCTCCAGACCTAGACATCTGCTAATTATTTTCTATCTCCATAGAGTTGCCTGTATTGGACATTTCAGATATATGGAACCACACAAGAATGTTTTTATTGCTTTCAGAGAGGGAGAGAGAGATAGAAACATCAATGATGAGAGAGAATCATTGATTGGTTGCCTCCTGCACACCCCACACTGAGGATCCAGCCCGGAACCCAGACATGTGCCCTTGACCAAAATTGAACCCAGGACCCTTCAGTCTGCAGGTTGATGCTCCATCTACTGAGCCAAACCGGCTAGGGCAGTATGTGGTCTTTTATGACTGCCTCCTTTCATTTAAAATAATGCTTTCAAGATTCATCCACGACGTAGCATGTACTTCATTCCTTTTTAAGGCCAAATGATATTCCCATTGTGTGGATATACCACATGGTATTTATTCATTCACCAGTTGATGAGTATTTGGTTTTACCTTTTGGCTATTATGAATAATGCTGCTGTGAGCATGTACATACAAGTTTTTGTGTAGGCATATGTTTTCTTTTCTGTTAGGTATACACCTAGGAGTGGAATCGCTGAGTCACACGGTAACTTTAATCATGTGTGAAAATGCCAAACCATCTTCCTAGTAGCTGCAGTATGTAAAAATCCTACCAACAGTGTATGAGTTCCAATTTGTCCACATCTTTGCCAACACTTATTATTGTCTTTGATTTTAGCCATGTTAGTGGATGTGAAGTGGCAGCTACCTTATTGTGCTTTTGTTTGTGATTCATGTCAAGTACTGGCCAACCGTCCCAACAGGGTGGGGGCTCTGTGTGTTATTGCATCTTAAAACCATACAGCTGAGTTTTTTTAATTCCTAATGTGGAGGGACTGCAAAAGGGGAGGTTGTTCAGACACCAAGAGAGGTAGTAATAGCCTGACCTTTCCTCGTACAGGATTGGAGACTGTCGTCATCGGAGAGGTTCATGAGAACATGACTCTGCACTGTGGCAACATCTCGGAGGCGAGGGGCCTAGTGACCTGGTACCGGAATGACTCGGAGCCCATCTTCCTCCTGTCCTCCAATTCCAGCCGCCCACCGGCCAAGCCGCGCTTCTCCCTGGTGAACGCCAGCTCCCTGCACATCGAGGCACTGAGCCTGCAGGATGAGGGGAACTACACCTGCTGGGAGGCCCTGAACGAGACTCGGTGGTTCCAAGTGTGGCTGCAGGTGGCCAGTAAGTGGAGTGGGAGGGCCCTGGGACCGGCTGGTGAGGTGCACGGATCAGTAGACAGGAGGAGCGCTTTGGAGTCAATGGCCTGGGTTTCATTCTGGGCTCTGCCACCTGCAAGCTGAGTGACCTCTTGCACCTCTATTTTCTCCTCTGTAAAATGGGGATAAAAAGAATTCTTGCCTCATGGAATTGCGTGATGAATAGATACCAGTCGACCTATATAAAGTGCTATAAATGTTTCCTGGCATAATAGCTAGCTATTCCTTTGAGCTTGTTGTTAATATCATTTTATTATACAACGAAGTCAGAGTACAACATAATCGAGTTAGACCACCTGAGTTCCAGTCCGATGGCTGTCATTTATCATTTTTAATAAGTAGCGTAATATCCCTGAGCTTCGGTTTTTCTTATGTGTTAGGTGGGATAATACATCGCATACCTTACCAGGTATGTGCTCTGAGGTTATGGTGCTTAGCACAGGGCTTAGCATGAGCTACTATCACTACTGTGCTTTCCAGAAATGGTGTCCGTATACATGCATGAATGTAGACCATGTTGTTGGTAAAGTACAGCCTGTGGGCCGTATCCAGTCTGCTGCCTATTTTTGCTTGGCCTGCAAACTACCCATACTATTTTACATTTTTATACAGTTGAAAAAAAAATCAAAAGAAGAATAATATTGGTGACATAGGAAAGTTATATGCAATTCAAATCTCAGGGCCCATAAATGAGGTTTTATTGGATCACAGCCACACTTGTCCATTTACATATTATCTCTCATTGCCTTTGGTGCTGCAACAGCAGCGTTGAGTGGCTGTGACACAGACAGTATGGCCTGCAAGGCCTCAAATATTTATTCTCTGTCCCTTTACAGAAGAAGCTTGCTGTGTAGTTTAGTAGAAATGCCCATATGATCACTTTGCTGCTCCCTGTTTCCTCATCTGTAAAATGTAGCATTTACTCATTCCTTCATTCAACATATATTTGTTGAGAGCCTGATGCCAGGCACTGTTGTAGGCACTGGGCCAGGGGACAAGGTCCCCACCCGCCTGGAGCTGATATTCTAGTTGGGGGCAGGTGGGCAAGGTTTAAATCTAAGTCCTGCTGGCTGTTGTCTTTGTTACCTTGGGGAAGTCACTTGAACTCGTCCAACCTTCACTTTAACACCCGTGGAACCTAAGCACAGATTCTCTGCACCTTTTCATGAGATAAACCTGCACAGAGCTAGACACACAGGATGCATTGGTCCACGTTGCTTTGATCAACTGGTTAGGCAGGTGATGGGGTTCCCGTGGGAAAAAGTGCATCTCAAGTTCGCAGCCATCAGCTACGTGCTGTGGGTCGGGGACTCTGTGTGCCCAGATCTCATTTGTCCCATCTGTTCCCTGACATGGTTGATAACCGAGTCTCTTAAGGAGAAAAGTTTGGAAACATTCTAACATGGCCTCGCATGCTCAGGAGAAAATGTTCGAGATGTGACAAGTTGTTATCTGTAAGTGACTTGGAGTGTGTGACTGCAGAAGCACAAAGCCGGCTGTGTGAGGGCGGTGGCTTCTCCCTCCTTCCCGCTTGGATCTTTGCTTACTGATCAGTGGGCGTTTGGTGAGTCTGCCTCCTAGGAATCGGGTTTCTGTACGCCTGGGCTGATGCAACCCGTCTGGAATGGGCACCACGATGTGATTCTCGTTATTCGTCTCAGGACAAAAAGTCCCTGCACTAATACTGGTTGACTTAATGGTGCCGTTGAGGAGTCTTGCTGTTAGGATTGGGACTGCCTCTCCCGAGAGTACAGAAATCCCATGGTCCAGAGCTGCTATGGCGGCTTATTTCCCTGACTTATTCATCCTCTCCTGCCTCCAAATTGGGGTGGGTGCAGGGTTAGAACAGCTGTGCATTTACCTGCAGGAAGGCTGGAGGAGTGGGCACGGTGGCACAGACCTCAACACGTTCCAGTAGACTTTGTGCTTCTCTCAAGATATCATCTCTCATGCCTTGGGGAGCCAGGTGATCCCGCTAGAGATTAGCCCGTGAAAGGCCGCAGGACGGTGGCACAGACCTCAACGCGTTCCAGTCTGTGCTTCTCTCAAGATATCATCTCTCATGCCTTGGGAAGCCGGGTGATCCCGCTAGAGATTAGCCCGTGAAAGGCCGCAGTCATGGTGCACAGAGCCAGACTCCGTGTCTGTTTTTCTCAGGCCAAGCCAGTGCAGAGGGAGCATTGGAGCCGGTCGCTCAAGAGCCCCATTGGGTTTAGTTGGGGTTTGGAGGATGGAGGTGCTTCTGTTCTCCCCAGTGATGTGGCTGTCACTCCAGACTTACAGGAGACAGAGTCTCAGGAAAGTCCCGTGCTTCCCTCACTATTTGGGCCCATCCCATTTGCACTCATTCTCTGTTGGCGGGGGTGACCCTGGGCCCACAACCGAAGGCCCCAGGGAAAGGACTGCTGGGCACGCTGAAGGCAGATCGTTGACCCCCATTGGAAGACAGATGATCCTTGCCCAGAGATTGATTCATTTGAGTCTTGCCAAGCTCAGCAGAAGCAGAGATGGGTGCTTTTAATAGGCTGAAGACCGCTGGGTTCCCACTCTTCGGATAGAATCGGCCGTCACTAGGGAGATCGGGGGCAATGGCGTGGTTGTGTTTGCGTCTATGTTCCGTCTCTAGAAGTGATAGGAAAACAGTCCCTGTAAGTTTCCCCAGGATCTTATCCTGCTGTAGAACTATAAATGTGCCCACTGGCCAGCAGAGACTGCCCAGTGGGATCTTAGATCGTTTTCAAATAAAAATGCTGGTAACAAGAGTAAATGTCTGAAGACCGCTTTTCCTGTTGGCGAGGAACCCACACGCGGAGATGGGAATCTCCCTGTGTGTGGTGCCTGAGATGCAAATTAACCATTTGAGACCCTTCACTGGCCAATCTGTAGTTATGGCGGAAGGAAAGAAGTGAGTTCTATGTCAAGAATGATAGCAGAGAAGAGGAAGGTAACAGCGGTGGTAGATTGTTCTAGAACAGGAGGCAAACTTTTCTGTAGAGATCCAGATGGTAGATATTTCGGACGTTATGGGCCAATGGGTAAAATTGAGGATATTATATACGTAAATACTTATATAAAAAGAAAGAAAACCAACTTTTACATCCTATTATTGACAAAATTCAAAATGTAGTGATAATTGAGTACTTTTTTTGGTAGTACAGGCCTATCAATGAGAAGAACAGAATTCTTTCTGGAGGAGATAACATTTCACTTAATTGGGCTTCAAAGTTAGTGTTCTCCCTCATCAAATCCATTGTGCATATCCATCTGTAAAAACCATTCTTAGCTTGTGGGCCAGATAAAAACAGATAGTGGGCCATCTTCTGCCAATGCTTGGTCTAGAATCAATCTGCAGGTGTACTACTGCCAATACCATCAGATAAACACTTATAGACTACTGACCTCAGGTCAAACACCAGGTTACGGTGTATCTCATTGGATCCTTCAAAAACCCAGTGATAGAAGTTATTCCTGTGCTTGTCATTTCATAAGGACAAGAAAGTGAGAATGAGAAGGGCGGCACTTTCCTAAGGTAGTCCATTTATAAGCTGCTGTAGGATTCACATCCAGGTCTGTCTGAGTTCGAGTTCAAGCTCATAACTACTAGACTAAGGCATCCATCCCACAAAGAGTCAAGAACTGAAACTGACTTTGACCAAGGCTTTGATAAGATGCCCAACCAACTGATCCACACTTGCCAGGGCCTTTCCTTTAACTTTTTGTTTGAACTCTTCCACTTGCTTCCTTCTCATCTACTCCCTGTACCCAACTCCATTTCTTGCTGAGAATCGTGCGGGTCAAAAGCTCCTCCCAGCCAGTTTCTGGGACTCCACATTGTCCATGTCAGGCTACAGTGGCCCATGAGTCCACAATTTGAAAGACCTGGCTGGCCAATCTAACTCACTACCTTTACTGGCCCAGGCGTGGCTACCAGGACCTTGGAGGCACTCTGTGCTTAATTGGGTGTCTGCCAACTGTGGGCACTCCCTCGGACCTGCTGGTCCACATACCTAACCAACTAGCCAGCAGCAGTGAATGGGACAGTTGAGCACCTCCCAAACCACAGTATAATCCCCCCAGACCCTCTGTGGGAGGTGACATTGTTCTAACAGATCGCTGAAACTCTTAGGAACCAGCCCCAACTTGACAAGCATATGGTCAAGGGCATTGTCCTCAGAAATCCACAATTTCTAGAGTTTATACCACGGCTTCAGATATAAATGAAATAGATGCTGTACTGTGAGGGGCTCTGGAAAAGCCTTTTCCTCCCCCCAATAATTTTCCCCACTGGCCTATTTCTGCTCAAAATTTTCCGTAGTCATAGTTTTATTCCTTTGGCCAAGTATTGCCCTTCCTGGATTCTTCTTCTGGGAGAGGTAACTCCAAAATGACTTTAGTATGAATAGGTGCTGTACTGTACTAACTCAGGTAATCGTCACCACCACCCCACGAGTGGGTTCTGGTATCACCCCCATTTCACAGAGGAGGCAGCGGAGGCTGAGAGAGGTTGAGTGGTTTGCCCTGGCCTTTGGCCTTTGGGTGTGGAGTTGTGCTGGGGGCTCTGTGAGAGCTCACAGGACTCAGCGTGTACCATGGTCATGGCAAAGGTACACAAAGCAAGATCAGCAGAGGGGAGAGGTACCTGGGTGCCTTTTATTGGGGGTAAGTCCAGGGAAGACCAGGAGCAAGCTTCCTAGAGTCCTTGCCCCGTGGAGTCACATGGACGCGCTCATTTCCTTGAGCAACAAGTGTGGCAACACGTGTGAAACGCTGTCTACCAGGAGCCATTGGAGACTCTGCACCCCGAGTTTTTATCGGGGCCGGTCCCTCTGGCCTCCTCTAGCATGTTCTCAAACTCTAGACTCTCAGAAGGAAAGCTGGGGTTCAGTATAAACCACGCTGTCTGTACCAACAGTGTAGGCACAGTGAGCCCCACTCTCACCAGTTCTGGGAATGGTGGGAACCCCCTGACATCCAAGTTCCCAGTCACCTCGCAAGCTGGCCTTTTTGGAAGCAGACTCAGGCCTGCTGGGTTAACTCTTTAGTGCACAGGTACCCTTCCCGCTCACCCATGTTCTTAAAAAGGAGCGATTTCATTCTCTTTCTTCTGTGAGGGTGGATCCCTGATAAACCAGACTGAATCACTTGGGGTTAAATGAGAGAACGCGTCCGTCCGGGCACGTAGCATAGCCTTTGTCATAGAGGAAGTGTTTGATAGCTATTGTTATTCTTATTGGCTGCTTCCTGGTCATTTATGAGGCCAGTGAGAGCTGGTAAGGGGCTCCAATGAACTTTTCAGCCTTCCCCTCCCCCCTCTGTCATTCCCAGGCGGCCCCTACCAGGTCGAAGTCAACATCTCCAGCACCGGCGTGCTCCCCAATGGCACCCTCTACACCACCCAGAAGTCCCGGGTGGACTTCAGCTGCGCCAGCAGCTCCCGGCCTCCGCCCATGATTGAGTGGTGGTTCCAGGCCCCGGATTCCAAGACCGAGCCCTTTGGGAACAACCTGACGGTCAGCAGCTTCACGCTGCTACTGATGTCGCAGAACCTCCAGGGGAACTACACCTGCTTGGCCAAGAACCTGCTCAGTGGGAGACAGCGAAGCGTGACCACCGAGCTCCTGGTCTACGGTGCGTAGGAAGCACCCCTCCCCACGCCCTCGCCCGACCCTTTGTGAGCCACACGTGGGTGCCTCTTCCTTTTGTCTACAAAGGCCTGCCCGCTGCGTGTGTCCTAACATGCTTCTGCAGCTCCCTCAGCACTCGTGTACACACCCAGGGCTGCCTGTCAGGGAGGGAGTCACCTCTTCTAGCAGGTTGCTGCTAAGTAAGGCACAGAGTCCCTGAGAGCCACAGAGGGAAGTTCATGCCTAGCTCATTGCTTTCTTTTTTCTTTTTTAAAAAAAAATATATTTTATTGATTTTTTTACAGAGAGGAAGAGAGAGAGATAGAGAGTTAGAAACATCAATCAGCTGCCCCCTGCACACCCCCTACTGGGGATGTGCCCCCAACCAAGGTACATGCCCTTGACCGGAATCAAACCTGGGACCTTTCAGTCCGCAGGCCGATGCTCTATCCATTGAGCCAAACCGGTTAGGGCTCTTTTTTCTTTTTAACTGAGATGAAAGTACATAACATAACATTAACCACTAGAAAATGTACAACTGGCATTTAGCACATGGACAGTGTTGTGCACCCATCACCTCTGTGTAGTTCCAAAACGTGTTCATCACTGCAAATGGAAATCCCGTGTCCACTAAACAGCCACCCCCATCCCCTCCCCGCAGCCCCTCTCTCTCCCGTCCCATTGATCTGCGTCCTGTGTCTATGCATTTGCCCATTCGGGGCTTTTCCTATAAATGGAATCACACAACGTGTTCCCTGTTGTGACCAGTGTCACCGAGCACCCAGTTTACGAGGTTCGCCCAGGTTGTAGCAGGAGTCAGCACTTCATTCCTTTTTATGGACCGAACACTCCTCCACTGTGTGGATGGACCACAATGTGCGGATTCGTTTATCGATCCTCATGCATTGTCTTCCCGAACCCTGGGCCCTCCAGCACTGCTAGAACCAGCAGTTCATGAGCCTTTATTTTGGGGGAGAAGAAATTACCACTAAATGCACCCATAGACAGAAACCACTGTGGAGAGGCTTGGTGTACTCACACTCCACGCCAATGAGAGGGAGCACGAGAACAGACCGTCAGTGGGCAGGATAATGACACACGGCTAATCCGTGCGTGTTCAGAGCCTTGTACGTCTCTGTTTTCTCTCTCCTAAGTGACATTTATTGCATATCAAGTCATACGTGCTTGATGTGGGAAACACAGATGAGTATAAAGAAGAAAATAATCACTTGTACTCTAGCCATCATTTTGGCATATTTCCAAAGTTATTTATGTATGTGTATTATGTAAAATATATGGTAATACGCCTACATAATATAATATGCATATATAGTACATGTAAATTATATATAGTTAAAGTTAAAAATTTTGTGCTTTTAGTAATATGTGCACATGGTGAACAGGAAGTCTGTGTTGGGGGTGGGAGTGAATAAGTCCCACCTGTACCCCCTCTAGGGACCAAAACTGTCTACT
>NW_005356712.1:2645614-2647040 GCF_000412655.1 Myotis brandtii
ATTTAGTCTTTTTTTTTTTTTTTTTTTTTTTTTTTTAGGCAACACTTTTTGAAGGGAGGAGTGTCAAAGAATTTCTGGACACATTACTATTCCTCTTTTACAGAGCTTAAATTCTGGGTGGAGTGAAGGTGGGAAGAAGACAGAAAATACAATAAGTAAGATAGGTTCAGCTGGTGAGAATAATTATGAGAATAAAATGGTGTTTGTAAGAGAGTCTCTCTCTCTTTTTTTTTTTTTAATATATTTTATTGATTTTTTTTTTACAGAGAGGAAGGGAGAGGGATAGAGAGTTAGAAACATCGATGAGAGAGAAACATCAATCAGCTGCCTCCTGCACACTCCCTACTGGGTATGTGCCTGCAACCAAGGTATATGCCCTTGACTGGAATCGAACCTGGGACCCTTGTGTCTGCAGGCCGAAGCTCTATCCACTGAGCCAAACCGGTTAGGGCAAGAGAGTCTCTTTTAGAGAAGGTGGCAGGGTCTCCTTGGGGCAGTAATACAGGGTTGAGCAAAAGTAGGTTTACAGTTGTGAATATGGAAACACGGAGTTTATTCTTGTATTATTGTTTATTAATTACTAGAGACCCGGTGCATGAATTCATGCACAGGTGGGTTCCCTCGGCCTGGCTGGTGATCAGAGCCTATAGGGCTGGCCGGGGAGGTAGGTGGGGGAGGGACCATGGGAGGCTGGCTGTGGAGTACACTGACCACCAGGGGGCAGCTCCTGCATTGAGTGTTCAGTCAACTGGTCATAAAGTCGCTTGGGCTTTTATATATATAGATTGTATTATTTTCCACTAGAATAACTTTAGACCTACTTTTACCCCACCCTGTACAGTTTTTGAGCTGAGACTTCAAGGACGAGAAGGAGTTGACTGGGTGAAGTTGACTGTGGCTTGAATATTTGTGGCAGAGAGGACAGCAAATGCAAAGGTCTTGAGGTGGAAACATACTTGGCATTTGAGGAACTCAGAGAAGATCAGTATAGCCAGAGCATTATGCTTGAGGTACCAATGAGCCTAGGTGGGTGTGGTGGGTTGAATTGTGTCCTCCCCGAAAGTTGTGTTCAAGTCCTAACCCAGGTATCTATGGAATAAGGGTCTTTGCAGATGTTATTATGGTAGGATGAGGTCACAGGTCATACTGGATTAGGGTGGACCCTATTCCAATGGCTGGCATCCTTACAAGAAGAGGGAAATTTGGACTTGGACACACAGGGAGAATGCCAGGTGATGATGGAGGCAGGGGTTAATGATGCATCTACAAGCCAAGGAATGCCAATGATTGCTGGCAACCACTAGACCAGTGATGGCGAACCTTTTGAGCTCAGGGTGTCAGCATTTTGAAAAACCCTAACTTAACTCTGGTGCCGTGTCACATATAGACATTTTTTGATATTTGCAACCATAGTAAAACAAAGATT